>NC_079189.1:203259770-203559770 GCF_029499605.1 Hyla sarda
CGGGGTAAATACTCACATTTCACCCGCAAGCAATGCCCTCCTCGTCCTCCTGTTTGTTGCAGGCCGCCGGCGCTGACACTTTATACTGTAAGCTGTATCCCTATGCCCGGGCTGCAAAAGATAAACAAAAACTTTAACGCACGTTCCTACGTCGGCCTCACACTCTTCCTGGGGACGGGAACGTCGGAGAGCAGTCAGTGCGGCCAGTGTTAGGCTGATGGTTGGCCGACGTTCCCGTCCCGAGGAAGCTGGTCCGGACCAACGGGGAAGGTGAGTTAAAGTTTATTTTGTTTATCTTTTGCAGCCTGGGCATAGGGATCCAGTGTACAGTATAGAGTCAGCGCCGGCGGCCCGCAACAAACCGGAGGACAAGGAGGGCAGTGCTTGCAGGTGATGTGAGTATTTACCCCGATGGGGACAGCGCAGTTCTGGGTTGATAACTCATCATTCCCGAGGGGGAGGGGCCAAACCGGTATTGCGGTATGGGGAAAAATTCATATTGTGCAGCACAAAAATTTCGGTATTCGTTATAAACAGATAAACTGCCAAGCCCTAAGTAGTACAAAAACTAATGTAGGCTTTCTAGCTGTCTGCAGACTCCCACAGCCAGGGAATTACTACTCCCATCATGGAAACAAGTCTGTTCCATGATGGGAGTAGTAGTAGTCCCGGCTGTGGAAGTCTGTAGGCAGAGGTGTTAAAATGGCCATATGAGGGATAACGGGTCTTAATGGATGAATATTTATTCAGCCATTAGCACCTGTTATTTCATCTGTTATTATACATCAGTTTTTACACAAAATGGATGTTTAATAAGAGATGAATGCTCATAGTGTGAAAGGAGCCTAAGAGGAAAATAACCTGTTGGATGCTGCTTATGGAACTACATGGCAATACACAATGCTGTGTACACCAAACAATAATGTCGGTGATGGAAATGCTGCAAGGGTGATAAATACATATTATATTTATACATACATACATACATCTACATCTACACACACACACACACACACACACACACACACACACACACACACAGTAGATATGTATTAAATGGCCCAAATAGAAATGGAGAGTTTCCTATCTTAAAATAAGACTTCCCCCATCCAACAAATCATTTCAGATCAATCAACTTCTTTTACTGATAAGCTGAGGTCAGATACATCTGCTGCTGTATAGTAAATTTGTAAATAAATGATGGAAAAGAGTTAAAAAAAAAAAAAAGACAGGATAGATGTAGATGTAGTTTAACGGAATAACAATGGAAACTAATCAATAACATTTTCCCGGTCACTTCGAAGCCAAAAAAATTGCAGTTTCATTTCTGATGAATAAATGAAAGGATGCCATGTTAACACGGGGAAATTTCCAAGCAGAAATCCACAGAACTATTCAGCTTGGAAACTCCCATTGAGTTCAGCGTCTGCAGAAATAACAGACATGTTTATTGTTTGTGGATTCTGCTCCAAAAAGCATTGCAGTCTACGAAGACAGCGCATTTCCACGCAGGCTGCACATGTAAATGTACAGAGTGTCCACCTGTCAGGCAATCCACACATTTTCGGCCGCATGAACTTCACCATATAATTGTATTTTTTTTTTTTTAAATACGTTTTATTGAAGATTAAACAAACATCAGCCAAATCGCCTCACAAAGCAAAATGGTATAAAGCAGAGTACACAAGTAAAAAAGGCACTGAGAACATGTACAAGTAAGCAGAATGTAAACGACATAATATCATATAAAGATCCGGCAGTAATCAGTGCAGTGAGGACATAATCTGAGGAAAACCAAGAACAGCCAGTTGAGAAACCTTAACAAAAAGAGAGGGTGAACAAGGTGAACGAAAAAAAAGAAAAGAAAAGGGGGATGGTATGCAATATAAAATTGGCCAAATAATATTGAATAAAGGCCGTAGTGTAGAGTTCAGCAGATATCGCCACATCTAGTCATGAGTGCCAAGCATAATGTTTCTATTGTTAAAGCAGACCCATGCGTCCACAAATGGGAGGGAGTACACATATCCAGCACAACAGCTTAACATACATAAATCAAAGGGGTACATACAACCACATCTAGAAAGGAAAGGACAGTCATGACCTTAAGTCCCTTCAGGGGGATGCAGAGTAAGAAAATTGAGTCAATGGTGAGGAGCACCAGGGACCCCACACAGAAAGAAATTTACCAGGGCAATTTCTATTCTTGTAAACAACATGGGAGAAGGGTATCATAGCATTAACCAAAGCTTTCCACTGAGACAGGGAAGGCGGGCCGGGGTCCATCCATTTAAGGGCAATCGACTTCCTAGCAAAAAATAAGGATTCTCGCAGTAAAGTGCGCACGTAATGTGGCCACACTTCCTCATCCAGAACTCCAAATAAACAAATCAGAGGGTCACACCCCGGGGGAGGTTGGATAATTGTGGCAAGAAGACCAAGGACATCCTGCCAGAAGGATCTTATATCAGGGCAAGCCCAGATAAGATGCCAGAAATCAGCTTTAGCCGCACCACATCTATGGCATGCGTCTGAGTCAGAACGACCCATTCTATGCAAACGAACGGGGGTGATGTAACTATAATGTATAATATTTAATTGAATCAGTTTATTATTAGCAGAAGGAGACACCACCATATGTGAGGAAAGCATCTCCTCCCAATCATCTTTGGTCAAATTGGGAATATGAGATTCCCAGTGTCGGACAGCCGGCAACCTGGAACGGGAGTTCTTGGCCTGAATGAGGTGCGTATATAGGATGGACACCAGTCCCCTAGGACCCTGCGATTTTAAAATACCAATAAGAGGGAATGCCGATATGGGTGCACGTCCAGCAGGGAACTGTTATAATTGTATTTTCAATATTGAACATAAATTTATATAAAAAACATATGTATATAAAAAAAACTATTTTTTTAGTTTTTTACACTTTTTGGGGGTGAAATAGGGAAAATGGGACAATTTACGTTTTTATTGGGGGAGAGGGTTTTTCAATTTTTTTTTTTACTTCTCTTACTTAAATTTTTACACTTTAATAGTCCCCATAGGGGAATATTTATAGCAATCATTTGATTGTTAATACTGTTCAGTGCTATGCATAGGACATAGCACTGATCAGTATTATCGGTCATCTTCTGCTCTGGTCTGCTCGATCACAGACCAGAGCAGAAGACACGTGGAAGGCAGCGGAGGCAGGTGAGGGGACCTCCGGCTGCCATGCTGGATGATCGGATCGCCACGGAAGTGCTGCGGGCAATCCGATGATCCATTTTAGTGTCCGCAATGCTGCAGATGCCGTGATCTGTATTGATCATGGCTTCTGGGTGTTAATGGCGGACATTCCGCGCGATCGCGGATGTCCGCCATTACCAGCAGGACCCTGGCTGCTATCAGCAGCCGGGACCTGCTGCACATGACCCGAGCATCGCTCCGATGTTCGCGGTTATGAAGAAAAAAATAAAATAGGAAAAAAAAATAAGTTTTCCACCGGAGTACCCCTTGAAAGCTACACAAAGTCTAAAGCCACCTCTGCTGTCACATGACATCTTTATCTGTCTGGTTCATCAGGAAAATGCTATTATAATAGCAGAATATTTTTTTTTTATTCATCGGAAATGAAACTCATTTTGTAAGTTTTTTGTAAATCTGCTTTCATGTGCGAAATATAATGCACTGAAAAAAAAAAGCTACATTCACCTTTATATATACATTTGAATGGGGGTTTACAGGAATAAGACAATGCTAAATAGGCTGTCAAAGTTTGATCTCTGTGTGTTTGTGTGTGGTGGGGGTGGGGTTTCAGACACCTGGGACCCCTTATTGTTCAGCACAATGAGGCCCCTTTATATTATTTACAGGCTTCACAGCTCGGCTACACAGGCCGGCTAAAGTACCTGGTACCATTGCTTAGTTTTGGGTGTAAAGAACAGAGCAGCAAAACTAGGCACAACAACACTTTTAAAAGATAATCCATCAAATGGAATATTTCTATGTATTTGAGAATGAAGGGGGTGGAGTGCTGGTATAGTGCTGTGTCCCCTTCATAGCAGCCTTGCCAAGATGGTCAGACGTGCTGCTGTGCAGTAACACATTCAGTAGAGGAAATAGCACCACAATATTCTTGCATCCTCCTACCCCATGATTTGTGGGGGTCAAATTGATGTCATAGCCTAATGATAAGTCAATACTTTATGAGATGAAAAAGCCCCTTTAAAAATTATTTTATAAAAGTTAACTTTGATGTTTTAAAACCTACCTTTCTCATCAAACTGAGCTACACCCGCGGCAACTGCATCCTCCAATGTTTCAGTGGATTCAATAAGCTAAAAGGGAAGAAAAATACATTTGTTAAGTCTGACTACTGTGTGTAATGTTTTTAACAAAAATGATTTCCTCAATTTGTTGTAATCACATATTCGCACTTTTGTCATTGTCATTTAGCTGTGAAAAATAGTGAAAAACCTTGTCTGAAATAACCATGTTCTATTATGGCAAAAGGTCAGGAAATGATATTGGCGCTCAAAGTAACAGAGTCCAAATATCTCATTATTACAGTGCCCAATTCCTTAAAGGAGTACTCTGGAGCAAAATATTTATTGCACATTGTAAAGCTCGCCCAAAGTTATATAATATCCTAAATTACCTCCGTTGCGCTAACTGCACGCATATACGACTTTTCGGAAAACCGGAAGTGCAGCCAGTATCTCACAATTATGAATTTCATTCCCCAGTATTCGGCCTGCCGCGGCCATCTTCGTAACGAAACGTCATCACTGTAAAGGTCCTTCCCCGCTCCCATATTTTACATATTCATATATTCCTCGTTTGCGCAGCCGTCATTGGCTGGACTGCGCAAACAACTCTGAATGCCTCCCGCCTATCACATGAAGCTGAGCGCGCCGACGCACTCAGCATTTCCCCGGGACCGAACATGTGACCACTCCTGGCCAATTATATCCCGGTTAGTTACGCTGCCGTAACTAACAGGGATATTCTTCAAACAAGTTACACATGATTTCAATGTGTAACGTTTCAAAGGGGCGGGTTTAATATAATTACTAGGGAGGGGAAAGGATGAGGTAGAGGAGGGGGTGAGAAGGACTGAAGCACGGAGGGACTGGAAACTGGAGCAAGGCAGCATGGGGGATGACGATTTTTACGTCATCCTCCACACCACCATAACCCGGAAGAACCGGGAAATTCGCGGTGCTGCCACGGGAAAACGGCCAGACAGACTTCTGAAAGGAGGACATTGATAGAAAGGTACAGCCTCGGGGAACATTTTGGGCTAAAAGAATTGTGCACCATAGTACTCCTTTAAGGAGGCCAAACACATTTAAATGGGTAAAAAATATAGAAGGAGATTTATTATTCTTTTCAAAATGTATGGCTTTTATTTGACAATTTTTTTTTTTAACTTACTTTTGTTTGCTTGCAATCTATTTATCAAATAGTCGCACGACCTTGATAAATAAATCACATGTAAGCAAAACCTGAGAAACCCACTTACAAAAGCATTTTTTAAAGCAGAAAAGTTTTCGCTTATGTTAAAGTTCTTTAGCTACCCTTTATTACCAGTAACTAGTGCTGGGAGGTATGACCAAAAACGTGTATCCCAGTATTTTTCAAACTTATGGTGGTTCCACGGTATTTGACGGAATTTTTTTCCACTCATATCCCCCTTACAACCATACTCCCTCCCCCACCCCGGAATGAATCAGCCACAGTGCGTCTGGAAAGAAATCATATATGACCCGTGGGCGCTGTCCTGCTTTTCCTCCCCCCCACCGAATGAATTATCAGCCGCAGCGCTGTCTCCACATCAGGGGACTAATCACGTTATTCGTAGGCGCTGATCTCCTTTTCCTCCTGTGAGCCGCAGTGCTAGAAATGAATGAGTTGTGAGCCGCGGGCGCAGGACGGAGAATGGAAGTGGTCACCTCCCACTGCAAGCGGCGAAAGCCAGTGGCCCTGCAGAACTCTGTAGTGGCTACGGCCCACTGGCTTTCAGCGCTTGCAGGGGGAGGTGACCACTTCCATTCTCCGTCCAGCGCCGCGACTCACAGGAGGAAAAGGAGATCAGCGCCTGCGGGTAAACCCCCCCCCAGCGCTGCAGCTGATAGTTCATTCGGTGGGGGGGGGGGGGGGGGGGGGGGAGAAAAAGCAGAACAGTGCCCACAGGTCATATATGATTAATTCCCAAGCACACTGCGGCTGATAATTCATTCATTCAAGGGGGGAGGGGCACGACGGGTATTGCGGTATAGGGAAAAATTCATACCGTACAGAAAAAAACTGTATGAACCGGTATATCGCCCAATACTAACAGTAGCGTTGCTAGAGAGTGAGGGGGGGCATACCGCATCGGGTGACACCCTGACTGGTAGAGCTGGTAGAGATGTGTATCACGGCATTTTTGTAACTCATGGCGGTTCCACGGTATAACACGGTATTTCTTTCACCCCCCCCTCAAATCATGTTACCCACCAGCGCTGTTCTGCTCCCCCCAAATTAGTTTACAGCCCAGTGGGGTACTACTCACATGTCACCCGCAAGCACTGCACGCCGGCCGGGAACTCTATACTGTACGCCAGTGGTCTCCAACCTGCGGACTTCCAACGGCTGTCCGGGTATGCTGGGAGTTGTTTTGCAACAGCTGGAGGTCCGTAGGTTTGAGACCACTGCTGTGCGCTGTATCCCTATGCCCGGGCTGCAAAAGATAAAGATAATAATCTTTAACTTACCTACGTCGACCTCACGCTGTTCCTTGGGACTGGAACGTCGGACAGCCGTCAGCCTATCACAGGCCAGAGCGATGTCCCGCCCTGGCCAGTGATAGGTTAAACGCACGGTCATGTAAGAAGCCGGCCAGAGCTCCTTACATGACCGGGGCAGGACATCGCTCCAGCCGGTGATAGGCTGACTGCTGTCCGACGTTCCAGTCCCCAGCGTAAGGCAGAGGGGCCAACCGGTATTGCGGTATGGGAAAAGTTCATATCGTGCAGCCCAAAAATTTCGGTATTCGGTATGAACCGGTAAACCGCCCAGCCCTACTGACTGGCACTAAGTAGTTGCACTCCAACTATCCCGCAACAACCCATCCACCCTCCTCAGAAATTAAGGATCGACCGATTATCGGCACGGCCGATATTATCGGCCGATATTCACGTTTTTTTCCGTTACCGCTATCGGCTTCTAACCTGCCGATAATCCGCAAAACAAGGCATGCGCACGAATCGCGGGACTTTAGTCCTGGCCCTGAACTCCAGGCCGGGACTGAAGTCCCGCGATTCGTGCGCACGCCTTGTTTTGCCGTGCGGAGCAATTGCCTGACAGCATGGTGGAGCAGGAGCTGTCAGCTGTCCGGCTCCTCCACTGCCTTACCTTTCTCACGCTGCTTCATTCTTGCAGTGGGAGTGAGAGCCACAGGGACGCCATCCACGGCAGGCGGCGTGATGACATCACATCATCGCGCCGGCGCCCGGAGATCACAACCCTGCAGCTCTCACTCACAGTACAAGAACGTAGCAGCGTGTGAGAAAGGTGAGCACTGCTCCGGCGCTGTATGGATGGACGGGCAAATTATAAGTGAGGGGGGGGGGGGGCAATTATAAGTGAGGGGCACATATCAGGGGGGTATTATATGTGAGGAACACAGGACAGGGGGGATTATATGTGGGGGCACATGACAGCCCCCCCTTCATGTGCCCATATAATGCCCCCCTGTCTTATAATACCCTCTGTCCTGTACCCTCACATATGCCCCCTGAGGGGGCAGGACATGGGGTATTATAAGTCAGGGGGGCATTATATGGGCACATGACAGGGGTGGGCTGTCATGTGCCCCCACATATAATCCCCCCGTCATGTGCCCCTCATACATAATACCCCATGTCCTGTGACCCCCACATATAATTTCCCATGTCCTGTGTTCCTCACATGCAATGCCCCCATCATGTGTCCCCACATATAATGCCCCCTGACATGTGCCCCTCATATATAATTCCCCATGTCCTGTGCCCCTCACATATACTGCCCCCTGTTCTGCACCCTCAGGGGGCACCGCAAAAGCCGCTACAGTTCATTGATTTAAAGCGCCCGCTTTAAATCAATGATCTGCAGCGGCTTCAGGACAACCGGAGGGAAGACAGTGCAGCACCAACAGGCACAAACAATAGTGAAGCCACACAAAAAAAAAAAAAAAAAAAAAAACACGCTCAGTACGTTACCCACCCCAAAATGTGCATGAAGCTGTATTACTATGGGTGTTTTTTTTATTTTTTATTTTTTTTATGCCACATATGGGTTATTTAAGTAGTCTAAAAATTCTTACACAATTATTTAGTGCCATATTCTATTTTTACAGTGTATTTTCAACCTTTAAAATTAATAATTAGTTAACATTGCAGCATGTATTGAAAAGTCGCACGTCTGCAAGTACGTGCGACTTTTTTTACGCAAAAAATAAAAAAAAAAATTAAAAAAAAATAATCTACTACGGAGCTTGATAAATCTCCTTCGTAGTTCTCAAATCAATTGGTGCCAGAAAAAGGTTTACAAATGTTAAAATTACTTTTACTATTTAAAAAAACTTAAGGGTCTATTCACACAGAATTTCCGCACAGCCGCACAAATTCCACATCCACATTCATTTGGGTGGTTTCTGGCTTGTGCGGATTTGGTGAAGAATCCGCATGCGTAAATTCAAAAGTGTGAATGGGAGTGCGGAATTGCGGAATCCCATAAAAGTCTATTAGGCTTTAATTTGAGGTGGAATCTGTGCAGAATTACATATGCGGAAATTCTGCCATGTGAATAGACTCTAAGCCTTTCAGTACTTAGCTGCTGTATACTACAAAAAAAGTAAAGTAACCCTTCAAGTCAGAAACTGTGCTCTTTGCTGTCACCTCTGTCTGTGTCAGAAACTTCCTTTAGAAACATTTAGTGAGATTTATCAAAACATGCGTAGAGGAAAAGCGGTGCAGCTGCAGTTTAGTAGCCCTTTTTTGAACTCTCTCCAAAGTATCTATTTACGCCTGCTCCGAACAGTTCCTGACACAAACAAACAGAGGTGGCAGCCGAACGCGTGGAGTCTGACTGGAAAAAACTACTTGAATTTCTCTGGGGCATACAGCAGCTGATAAGTACTGGAAGGCTTGAGTTTTTTTTTTTTTTTTTTTAAATAGCAGTAATCTACAAGTTTGTATAACTTTCTGACACCAATTCATTATTTTTTTTCTCCTGAGTACTCTAATAGAAGTAAACATGTTCATTCATTAGACAGCTCTCTCCCCCAATCTCCTCATACACACAGGTTTGGCCAAAAAAATCATGTGTTCTCAATATAAAGAGGCAGTAAATCTCTGCCAGTCTACTCTGGCACCTGCGTATCTTCTCAAAAACAAAAAGGGATGGACAGGTAAAATCCAACATGCCAGATGGGCGAGTCCCCCTGAACACCTTAGACCGTGGCCGGTACCACTGAGGCCACCGTCAAATGGGCGGTGGTGCCCCCTCTCTTTTCCACCTGTGTAATGCATAAGTCTCTTGCTGACTGGTTTGTCAGAGCTACAGCTATGTCTGTGTAAAGATTTTCCCTACAGTCAAAATAGAAATTTCTTTGAGGCATAAGACTGACAGTGTTACGCCTAATACTGGGCCTGATCTCTTGTGCACCCCTTTGTGATTCACCAGTAGCCTTATCGGGCTCTTAACTAGACATACTGGGATGTCATTGCATGCAAAATAAAAATATGGTTCCTAAGTTATGAATTATGCATGCATTACCAGTGCCAACACGCCCTGAACTGATCTTTTCAGTGCTATATAATAGAGTTTAACAACTACACTATAAAACCTATTTAAACATGTCCTAAATAGATGCATGCTGGAAATAAGAGTTAAAAACTCCTGCAAACTAACAATGGGTTTCATCTACAATAACTAGTGCAGTGGAAACCAAGTATTTTATAGTCTTGTACCTATTATGTCACTCATCACATATGCCTTAAAATGTGTCACTTCCTTTTGCCACTTTTGAAAATGAGTAAGAAGAAAGTACGTGGGCTACTAGAAGGGGCACAGCACAAAAAACAAAAATATAACGCTCTGACATGTTTATAGTTCTAAATATAGGAAATAGCTAGTTATAGTGTAAGATTATTTTTCTGTCCTTAGGATCATTCAAGATGAGCCCAATTTGTTAAGACATGTTATTTCTTCATAAATTGTAAGCCTGTAAGCCTTAAAAGGGGTACTCCGCTGAAAAACATCTTATCCTCTATCCAAAGGATAGGGGATAAGATGTCTGATTGAGGGAGTCCCACTGGGGACCCCCGCGATCTCAGAGTCTGCAGTGGCTGTGTTCGGGACATGGAAGCTTGGAGCTTCCACGTTCGTGACGTCACACCACGCCCCCTTGATTCATGTCTATGGGAGGGGGCGTGACGGCTACTACGAATAGAGGGGCATGGTGACTGTAGGCGCCAGTCATCCAGCACGGAGTGGAGTTCGCTCAGTGCAAGGATGACTGGGGTGCCACGCTGGAGATCGCGGGGGTCCCCAGTGGGACCTCCGCAATAAAACATTTAATGCCATATCCTTTGGGTAGAGGAAAGATGTTTTTCGGCAGAGTACCCCTTTAATAATTCTCCCCCGAAGTTTTCATTGTCAAATCAATTGCAAACCTATAACTGGTACCAAATCAGTTGCTCAGGGAAACATTACTTTTTTCTCCATTCCCAGCGTGTTCCGGATACTGTGAACCAGGCGCAACTATGTAATGAAGCTTATCTGTCACTTGATCATTCTACCCTTAGGTGACAGATTTCCTATAAACTTCCACACACAATTAGTTGAAGCACAGGTAATCTACAGGAAATGATATGTTTGATCAGTGGGCGTCCAAAGGCTCAGACCCTCCATATTATCAGGATGAAAATACATTAGCTCTTGCCTTATAGGTGTACAGCAATCGCCAGTGAAATCAATTAAATGGTCAGTAACTTTTTATACAACTGACGCTCATTCAATATTTGTGAGCAGTATCCAAAGCACCATTTACTTCCACTTAATTTGAAAAATGCGTCAGATAATAGGAGTCTCCCTTCCACTTAATTTGCTACCTACTGCCTGTTAATAAGCTCAGTGTCTGCAGCAACAGAGACATCAAGAAAGACTGCAGGAAGTAGGGACTGGTCAATGATGACATCCTAATTGTAGTCTACAAAGCCTTCTGCTACCAGCCACAGAAATGCTGCTCTGCTCAACGTAAAGTTTGTCCGAGTGGGAGGAGGATGTGCAAGTGTGACCACATCACAGTGATGGCATTTGCACTGTTCAAAGTTACTGTTCAGCTCTATACAGCATCCCAAAATGCAGGCATGAACAGCAACAAAAACCTGTTAGGTCAGAAGCCAATAATGGCTTTAAAAGGGTTGGAAAACAAAGGAGGGCCTTTTAAGTTTCCTTCTTTCTGGATCCATGTCTGTCTTGGCTCAAAAACTGCAGTGGCAATTTTCCCAAAACTGGCATGCGGGACACAAGCAACAGAGTGCAGTCCTGTCAAGGACATCTCTCACATCCTTATGGTTTTGCCATTAAGAGCACTGACAGAGTTATTGCTGACAGAGGTCTGGAATAGGCACAGATTTTGTGCACCATTACACAATTTTTGTGTATTTTAGTACCACGTGTCCATGAGCTGTGTATGGCAGCTGCAATACAGTTTCTTGAAGAAAAACAGATACTTTGTACTTAAAAAGGTTTATTTCCATCTCTGTAAGGAGCTTCCTGGTCCCATCCAGCTCTTTCACGGCTGTGGGAGGTGGTTAGAGTCTGAAAATAGCCAACAGCTGTTTTGTGTAAATTGACACAACTTCCACTTACCTTAATGGGAGTGGTTTTAATGCATTCATTGTTTTCGGCTTCCCAACCATCTTTGATAGATGCTAGTGGGCCCGAGGAGGCCAAGGATCACTCTTACAGAAATGGGAACACCCCTTTAAGCTAATTTAAGGCTTCTTTCGCACTATAAAAACACTTCCGTTATGAATGCCCGTTAGGAAATTGGCAGTTATACGGCCGGTACAAAATCACATTATAGTCTATGGGATTTTTCTAATAGCCGTTTTAACCAGTTATCGCCCGTTATTAATAACGGCCGATATTTTGTGATGGGTGAATGGACGGGAGAAATAGTGCATGCACTAATTCTCCCGTTACTATCGCCCGTCACAAAATAATGGCCGTTATTAATAACCGGCAATAACGGGTTAAAGCGGATAATAGAAAAATCCCATAGACAATAATGTGATTTTCTAACGGCCGTTAGTGATTAGAGATGAGCAAACTTACAGTAAATTCGATTCGTCACGAACTTCTCGGCTCGGCGGTTGCTGACTTTTCCTGCATAAATAAGTTCAGCTTTCAGGTGCTCCCGTGGGCTGGAAAATGTGGATACAGTCCTAGGAGACTCTTTCCTAGGAATGTATCCATCCTTTCTAGCGCACCGGAGCACCGGAAAGCTGAACTAATTTATGCAGGAAAAGTCAGCAACCGCCGAGCTGAGAAGTTGGTGACTAATCAAATTTACTGTAAGTTCGCTCTTCTCTATTAGTGATTTTGTACCGGCCGTATAACTGCAGATTTCCAGGCTTTTTATAACGGGCGTTCATAACAGAAGTATTTTTATAGTGTGAAAGGGGTCTAAGATACATTTTAGATTCACATTACTTGTAACAGCTCTTCATTGGTCCTCTGAGGGAAGATTTCTTTAAGCTTATGCATTTTATCATCTTTGGTTTTTTGAGGTACATTTCTTGCAGTTGTCTTTTTTGAAGTAGTCCATTCATCTTCAGAATCATCAGTGGAAGATTCAGAAAATCCATTCCTTAAAAAAAAAAAAAAAAAAAAATTAAGCAAAAAGTCAAATAAACTAGCACGGGGAACACAGGTTGCCATTTTTAATATCCATCAAAAACACTACAATAAATTGAGAAATTTTTAATACAAATAATGCTATACCAAAATTGTAGTACATGCAATAAACATGTAATATCTAGATTAGATTTTTTTAATTCATAGGCAATAGAAAGAATAAGAGGTGTTTTTCTTGTGTGGCTCCTTCAGATGGCTAGAGGTAAATACCAAGTGAGGCAAGAACAGATTCACCTGGAGGTTGTGCTAAACCCGTCACAACACGTACAAGTGCATGAAAACTAAGACTGCAGCTCCTTCTTCCAACATGCATCAAGGGCGTGATAACAGACAATCAAATGCCAAAATTCACCTCAAGGAGGATAAATGTGCGCTGCCAACTAGATAATATAACTGTACTCCAGTGAAACTGGATAAGATTTATTAAAATAAAAATGTACAACGTGTTTCGAAACCGGACCGGCTTCTTCCTCAATCACCTTGAGGAAGAAGCCAGTCTGGCTTTGAAACACGTTGTACATTTTTATTTTAATAAATCTTATCCAGTTTCACTGGAGTACAGTTATATTATCTAGTGGGCAGCGCACATTTATCAGGGTGGAGCGACGGGAGTGGGAGCCCAACTGTATATTGACAAACCTCATCACGTTTGTGTGAATCAGTCTGCCCGGGACAAACCCAGACTGCGCCTCTCCTATTATACCTCCAATCATACCAGCCTACCTTCTTGCCAAAACTTTGGACAGGATTTTGGCATCCGTATTGAGCAGTGAAAAGGATGGTAAGATAACATTTTTAACAGATTTTTGCTTTAAATTTTTTTTAAGTAGATAAGTAGTCGTAGCTTAAAATCATTGATTAAAGAAAGGATGCCTGTTCTATAGGAATCATTGACTGTATCACACAAACAAGGCAAAGAGACACTAGCAAATTCTCTATAGATATCAAATGGCAAACTGTCAGGGCCGAGCGCAGATGAGCCAGCACATGATTTTAATGCTGCTTTTAATTCCTCGACTATAATCTGCATATCTAAGCTCTATGATCTTCTGACAGTTTAGGGAGATTACATTTAAGAGTCTAGAATTTCAGTTTCCCCACCAGACCTCTGACTGATACAGTGTCGAGTAAATATCAATGACCATCTCCAATACATCCCCCTCCCCTCAATATATCTCTATGGCAGAGCCGGAGATTGCCGAAGGCAGCGCTTCGGCTCTGCCATAGAGTTGTATTGAGGGGGCGTGTCGGCCGCCGCCTCGTGCGGAGGTCGACACGCCCCCTTCCAGCGGGCTGTCGGGGCTCCGTACAGGAGATCGCGGGGGGCCCCAGGGGTCGGACCCCCCGCGATCTGCAACTTATCCCCTATCCTTAGGATAGGGGATAAGTTGCTCACCACTGAATCACCACTGGACTACTCCTTTAAGGACTAATATGAGCCATCATTATTAGCAACTTGACTATACACAAAAACAAAAAAGCAAGTCGCATCGATTATAAAAGGTATATCTTTATTTCATCATTTAAAAACAATATTTAATACTTTCAGATGTTTAGAAATCTTCAGACAAAAAATGCCAGTGCAGTGCCACAAACATTACACAATCCATTTAGAGCCTAGTGCGTATTGCTTGACATCTATATCAAGACCCAAGCAAGTAAATTACTTATATATAGTACAGAAGGGTAACCCAGGGTATCAGCAAAATGTATAACTCTCTAATGGAGGCATACCACAATAATGACCTGTATAGTCCGGTCATTCACCCAACTTTCCTATATGCAAGTCAACAAATATCCATACTAGGTAGGCACTGCGTTCTGAACCCGAGCGCGCTTTCGCTCCTTCCTCAGCAAAAGCACGCTCGGGATCCAGAGCGCAGCTTTTTTTTTCCTTCTTTAGTGATCTATAAAAGAGTTGGAGTTAGCTTTTTTGATTACATTTCATAGGTTACCTAAAAAAAAAAAAAAAAAAAAAAAAAAAAAAAAACAGTATGCATGGGAAAATGTATCGGTAGCGGGGCTGGGTATTACTAGTGGACGATAACAAAAAAAAGTGAAAGTGTCGGATTTTTTTGTGTGTGTAATTTAATAATTTATTTTGTGTAATAATTTTTTTTATGGTTAACGCATGTGTTTCATTAATTTTTGTTAAATTTATTTTAGGTACTTCAAATGTTATTCTTTGTGTGCTACTCCCATCATAGAACACACACTGGCCCTCATTAAGGCTGCATTCACATCTCGTTTTTCACACACGGGCACCGGATCCGGTGGGGGCAGGGGCAAACCGGGCGCTCCCGTACCCCAGCCGGATAAGCCCGTGACTCCATTTACTTTAATGAGCCGACCGGAGTCAAACGGTGACTCCGGTCAGCTCAGTTTTGACCCGTATGCGGTTTCATGACCGGACCTAAAACCGTAGTATACTACGGTTTTAGGTCCGGTCCAAAACCGCATACCGGTCAAAACTGAGCTGACCGGAGTCACCGTTTGACTCCGGTCGGCTCATTAAAGTAAATGGAGTCACGGGCTTATCTGGCTGGGGTACGGGAGCGCCCGGTTTGCCCCTCCCCCAGCCGGATCCGGCACCAGTGTGTGTGAAAAACGAGATGTGAATGCAGCCTTACTAATGTCAACCCGGCTCTTTTTGTTGGGTTGTGCAACCAAATACATCACCACTCAGTGTTTTTTAAACCCATCAAAATGGGCATGGTTATCACAAAAAGGGGAATGTTCCCGACAAAAAAGAAAAAACACTCGGAGTATGATTAAAAACTCACAGGAAAACCTGTGAATTTTTCTTCACCAAAACCCGACAGCTCTGAGCTGTCGGGAAATTACTAAAAATTTACGAAATCCTACCCCAATCATGGAACAGGGTCTGTTCCATGTTGGGGGTAGTAGTACAGGGGCTAAGGGGTTGATCCCATCAGGTCTCACTTCTGAGACCCGATCCGATCAAAAGTTATTAAGCAGGGGAGCGGGCGGTGTACGTTGTATTTTACTTTCATTTTCAAATTCCCTGCCGGGATCCCTGAATGGCCCGTACTGAGGAGCCATTCAGGGATCCCTGCGGGGTTCTGCGGGGGAAAGATATACAGAATCGCTGGGGGTTTTCTATATGTCCCCACAGCTTCTATATATCTTGTCCCCCCCGCCACGCTATCATATACCCACCGCAGGTGTGTGTGTGTGTGTGTGTGTGTAATATATTGTAATCCTTCTGGCTCCAGCGCTGTGGCTGTGCGCTGCAAAGCGCAATGACGAGTGACGTCCCCAACGCGACGTCCCCGTCAGTGCACACAGTGACAGCGCATAGCAACAGCGCCGCAGCCAGAAGGATCGCGGACCTTGGGAACAGGTAATTATAACACCGGGGATGGGGGAGGCAATGGGGCAGCTGTGGTGGTTTAACTGAGGAGGACTGCGCATAGAAGCGAAGTGGGGACCAGATAACGCTACTTCCCGGAGAGATGCCCTGCTAATAAAATGCTTGTCAATGATAGCGCTACCGGGAGCTTATGATTGCGCTGTGCGGGGGGGGGGGGGCGGCATATATAACATGCGCTATGCGGGGGGGGGCATATATAACATGCGCTGTGCGGGGGGGGGCATATATAACACGCGCTGTGCGGGGGGGGCATATATAACACGCGCTGTGCGGGGGGGGCATATATAACACGCGCTGTGCGGGGGGGGCATATATAACACGCGCTGTGCGGGGAGGGCATATATAACACGCGCTGTGCGGGGAGGGCATATATAACATGCGATGCTGGAGGTATATGATTGCGTTGTGCGGGGGGGGGGGGCATACATTCAATTTACCATGCGACACAATTTCCAACTAGTGGGACACAAATTTTTTTTCTATTCGACACATTAGTAAATCAGGGAGAAAAATACACGGAGTAAATGAAGAAACACTCGGAGATAAACCAAACACTCTTAGTAAATGACTGTTCTATGATGGGAGTAGTTGTCCAGATGCTGAGGGACTGACGGCACCAGGTCTCACTGCTGACACCTGCTGCCATCATAACTTAATAGCCGGGGAAGTGGGCGACATGCAGATCCCCTGTAAAGGCTGCAGGAATCTCAGTTCCCTACTAGAAAATACACATATTTTCTGCAGAAGCCCTCATTGGTCTATCAGTGGGGACCAATGAGGACAGCCAGAGGGAAATATGAATTTACAAGAGAAGTGGCCATATACTAGTTTATACAGTAACCTGCACTACCTTCAGTCGCCTGCCCCCGCCCCTACAGAGCAGCGGCTGTCACTGCAGCTGTGAGCCCCTATTCCCCGTTCGCTTCTGCATCGCTTCCCGCTACCTACAGACAGGACTACAACTCCCAGCATGTCCTCATTGTCAGGACATGCTGGGAGTTGTAGTCTTGACCGGAATAGAGCATGAAACTCTGCAGAGGCGAGCGAGGCGGAGGGGCTCAATAAAATGTTCTAAAAATGTATAAAAATTTATACATATCTGCAACTATGTATGATGCGGGATCGGCGGTAGCCACGGACAGTTATCAAATAGAGCAACATACCGCCGGTACCGCATCATACACAGTTGCAGATATGTATAAATTTGAACCCTGAATTTTATTTAACATGTATTTTTAGAAAAAATTTTATCGACCCCCTCAAGCCCCGCTCCCCGCTCCCCGCTTGATACATACAAAACTAACTCTCAGCACGTCCTGATAGTAAGGACATGCTGGGAGTTATAGTCCAATCTGTAGGTAGCAGGGAACGATGCAGAGGCAAGCGGTGAACAGGGGATAACAGCCGCGGCTCTGTAGGGGTGGGCGACTGGAGGGAGCGCTGGTCACTGTATAAAGTATATGGCCAATTCTCTTGTAAATTCATCTTTCCTGCTGGCTGTCCTCATTGGTCCCCACTGATTGACCAATGAGGGCTTCTGCGGAAAATATGAATTTTCTAGTAGGGAATAGTTTTCAGCAGCCCCGGCAGACAGGGGAGTAGAAAGGCATGCCGCCCGCTTCCCCGACTTAAGTTATGATGGCAGCAGGTCTCAGGAGTAAGACTCGATGCCATCAGTCCCTCAGCACCAGGACAACTACTCCCATCATGGAACAGAGTTTATTCTATGAGCAAAAAAATGCAATTGCCACTACAAACAAAAAGGTTAAAATGCCAGAAAAAAAAAATCGCCAAAACACATGAAAATCAGTGGCAGTTTTTCTTATAAAAAAATAAAAATAAAAAATGCCAGACAAAAACCTCAGTGGAATCCTAGCCTTCTGTAGGTCTCATGACCCAGACAGACAGCTGCGAGTTTGGTTTATCAAGCTGGTGGTCAGGCTTTGTTCACACAGTGGACTTACCATGCAGAATTCTGCAGAGGAATTCCACACGGACATTCTGCTTCAGCAAAGTACCATTAATATCAATGGGATTCTGCTGCACTGTGCTCCAGCAAAATTTGGTCACCATGGGGGAGATTTATCAAAACCCGTCCAGAGGAAAAGTTGCCGAGTTGCCCATAGCAACCAATCAGATCGCCTCTTTCATTTTTCAGAGACCTGTTCAATAATGAAAGAAGAAATCTGATTGGTTGCTATGGGCAACTAGGCAACTTTTCCTCTGGACGGGTTTTGATAAATCTCTCCCCCCCCTACCCCCCCCCCCTCCATATGTTTCTGCTTCGGAAATTCCAAATTCGGCGTCCACAGAAAAAATTAGACATGTATTTTCTTTCTGCGGATCTAGCAAGGAAATTAATTACGGTCTATGGGACTCTGCTGTCAGTGGAATGTCCGGAAATTTTCCATGCGGCCATTCCTCCATGTGAACATTGCCTTACACTGCAGCTCTGTAGATTCAGCCTTTTTTGTATTCAATCAAAATGGCCTGCAAGTTGTTGCATGGTGAGTATTTTTTTAAACATAAGGACAAAAGATGTTAACAGGGCTTTACTGTGCACAGCTGATGTTTTAACAAAAAAAAATATGCAACTCCATATTTATTATTACAGATTCTGCAGTTGAGAAATATCCTCTATGTGGCCTTTGTCTGCTGATGCAAGCACAGGCTTAAATGGGCACTGTTAGATATAAAAACTTTTGACATATTGTAAAGCATGCAAAACCAATAGGTTTTGCAATTGCTTTCATTAGAAAACTTTCAGTATTTCTACTGAAAAAAAACAGTCAAAAAACTGGCAACTAGGGGTTCCCCTGCGTACTGTGATACATACCAGTGCTGCAGTGTCCACTGGTCATCACATACGTCATGGACCCACTTCATGCAGCTCCTGAGCTGCTGTGCTCGATCCCCGCCCCATCACTCTGCCTGTGTTTACTTCACTTCACCTCTTCTGTCGTGTGAGCAGTAGGGGGGGCGGCTGCACAGTGCTGGCAGTGAGCAGGACTTAGATGATTTTTTTTTAAAAAGGTAAGTGCCTTTGCATGTACAGTGGGGCAAAAAATCATTTAGTCAGTCACCAATTGTGCAAGTTCTCCCACTTGAAAAGATGAGATGTCTAATTTTTTTCATAGGTGTACCTCAACTATGAGAGACATAATGAGGGGGAAAAAAAATCCATAAAATCCCATTGTCTGATTTTTAAAGAATTTATTTACAAATGATGGTGGAAAATAAGTATTTGGTCAATAACAAAAGTTCATCTCAATGCTTTGTTATATACCCTTTGTTGGCAATGACAGAGGAAAAAAAATTTCTTTAAGTCTTCACAAGGTTTTCACACACTGTTGCTGGTATTTTTGCCCATTCCACCATGCAGATCTCCTCTAGAGCAGTGATGTTTTGGGGCTGTCGCTAAGGGCAAAACAGACTTTCAAATCTCTCCAAAGGTTTTCTATGGGGTTGAGATCTGGAGACTGGCTAGGCCACTCCAGGACCTTTAAATGCTTCTTACGCTGCCACTCCTTCGTTGCCCGGGTGGTGTGTTTGAGACTGTGTTTGTCATGCTGAAAGACCCAGCAATGTTTCATCTTCAATGCTCTTGCTGATGGAAGGAGGTTTTCACTCAAAATCTCACCATACATGGCTCCATTCATTCTTTCCTTTACACGGATCAATCATCCTGGTCCCTTAGCAGAAACACAGCCCCAAAGCATGATGTTTTCACCCCCATGCTTCACAATAGGTATGGTGTTCTTTGGATGTAACTCAGCTTTCTTTCTCCTTCAAACACAATGAGTTGAGTTTTTACCAAAAAGTTCTACTTTGGTTTCATCTGACCATATGACATTCTCCTAATCCTCTTTTTGATCATCCAAATGCTCTCTAGCAAAGTTCAGACGGGCCCGGACATGTACTGGCTTAAGCAGCGGGACACATCTGGAACTACATGATTTGAGTCTCTGGCGGCGTAGTGTGTTACTGATGGTAGCCTTTGTTACTTTGGTCCCAGCTCTCTGCAGGTCATTCACTAGGTCTCATCATGTGGTTCTGGGATTTTTGCTTACTGTTCTTGTGATCATTTTGACACAACAGGGCGAGATCTTGTGTGGAGCCCCAGATCAAGGGAGATTATCAGTGGCCTTGTATGTCTTCCATTTTCTAATAATTGCTCCCACAATTGATTTATTCACACCACGCTGCTTGCCTATTGCAGATACAGTCTTCCCAGCCTGGTGCAGGTCTACAATTTTGTTTCTGGTGTCCTTCGTCAGCTCTTTGGTCTTGGCCATAGTGGAGTTTGCAGTGTGACTGTTTGAGGTTGTGGACAGGTGTCTTTTATACTAATAACAAGTTCAAACAGGTGCCATTAATACAGGTAACGAGGTGAGGACAGAGGAGACTCTTGAAGAAGTTCTGTGAGAGCCAGAAATCTTGCTTGTTTGTAGGTGACCAAATACTTATTTTCCCCCATAATTTGCAAATAAATTCTTTCAAAATCAGACCATGTGATTTTATGGATTTTTTTTTCCTCATTATGTCTTTCATAGTTGAGGTATACCTATAATGAAAATTACAGTCCTCTCCTCTTTTTAACCCCTTAACGACGCAGGACGTAAATGTAAGTCCTGTGAGCTGGTACTTAACGCACCAGGACGTACATTTACGTCCTAAGCATAACCGCGAGCATCGGAGCGATGCCTGGATCATGCGCAGCAGGTCCCGGCTGCTGATCGCAGCCAGGGACCCGCCGGTAATGGTGGACATTCGCGATCTCACGGATGTCCGCCATTAACCCCTCAGATGCCGTGATCAATACAGATCACGGCATCTGCAGCATCGCGGTCACTAAAATGGATGATCGGATCGCCCGCATTGCTGCTGCGGTGATCCGATCATTCAGCATGGCAGACGGAGGTCCCCTCACCTGCCTCCGCTGCCTTCCCGGCATCTTCTGCTCTGATCTGCCTTCCACCAGACCAGAGCAGAAGATGACTGATAGCACTGAACAGTATTAGCAATCGAATGATTGCTACAAATAGCCCCCTATGGGGACTATTAAAGTGTAAAAATAAAATTAAAAAATTTAAAAAAAAATTGTAAAAAACCCTCCCCCAATAAAAATTTACAATTATCCCATTTTCCCTATTTCACCCCCAAAAAGTGTTAAAAAAAATATTTTATATACATATTTGGTATCGCCGCGTGCGTAAATATCTGAACTATTAAAATAAAATGTTAATGATACCGTACGGTGAACGGTGTGAACGTAAAAAAAAAAAAAAGTCCAAAATAGCTGCTTTTTTTAAATAACATTTTATTCCAAAAAATAAAAAATAAATGGATTAAAAGTTTTATATAAGCAAATAAGGTATCAATAAAAAGTACAGATCACAACGCAAAAAATGAGCCCTCACACCGCCGCTTATACGGTAAAATTATAAAGTTATAGGTCTTCAAAATAGGTGGATTTTAAACGTATCAATTTGGTTAAAAAGTTAGCGAATTTTTATTTTTATTTTTTTAAGCGCAACAGTAATAGAAAAGTATGTTATCAAGGGTATAATTTTAATCGTATTGACCCAAAGAATAAAGAACACGTCATTTTTACGGTAAATTGTACGGCGTGAAAACGAAACCTTCCAAAATTAGCAAATTGCGGTTTTCTTTTTAATTTCCCCACACAAATAGTATTTTTTTGGTTGCGCCATACATTTATGGTAAAGTGAGTGATGGCATTACAACGGACAACTGGTCGTGCAAAAAACAAGCCCTCATACTAGTCTGTGGATGAAAACATAAAAAAAGAGTTATGATTTTTTGAAGTCTGAGGAGGAAAAAACGAAAACGTATAGACGACCCTAATACTGGCAAGTTACGCCGTCATCAAAAGCAGCTGCTTCAATCACTAGAGTGCGCGCTCCTACGAGATACCTGTGGACACCACTCTGAAAACCAACATCTCCATCGAGGGTGACCTGTCTGTCGGCAGGCAGACTTAGTCACCTACACCAGGACGAAGCCGACGAACATCAGAACAGGAGAGGAGACTCACCAGAGACCTTTGCCAGGAAGGGTAAGCGGTACATAGTACCAGTGCTTCATTCAGTTGTGGCCACCGAGCCGTTAATATTGCAGCAAATTACTACCTTGATACTCCCAAGCCACGGATGTGGTCCCAGGCTGTGCTGCTGTCACAGCCACCTAGCCTAAACAGCACTCACTATCAGAGACTTTGAGCTATAAATTATAATTTCACTACTACTCTTTGATTTTATATATATTTTTTTTATTAAATTAATCAGGGAGGCATGCAAGGATCCTGCATCCTCTCTTTTTGTATGTTATAGTTGTATTTGAGCATTTAGAATAAACTACATTTGTACCTTGGACATCTAGCATTTTTCTCTATCTACCCACTTTTTTTTTATCTCTCTGCTAACACAACCATTTTTTTCCCATTGTTATTTTTATCTATTTTTTATTTTCACCATTTTTTCTTTCACATTCATGACCACCTAACCTTTCATTCAACCATCAGACACAATCAGTAGATAATTCTCAACCACCTCACACTCACGATATATATATACACACACACATATACATATATATCCTCAGCTAAACACACAATTTTTTCTTCATTTATTTATTAAATTGTTTATATTTTTTTCACACCATTATATATCCATCTGACACATATCACTGACTGACATCTATAGTCCCACATCATCCATCCATAAACTCATTTTCTTCCGTTATCCTCTGCTTTTGTCAATGGCCTAGAGGACCCGGTAAAGAAAGGCTTTGCTCTATCACTCCCAGAATACAGACCCCTGACACCCTACTCTTAGAGGCAAAAGGCTTAGAATCTAGCTAAGCTCTCACCAAGAAACCTGCCCCTCTTATGAGGACTTAGGATCTCCCCACCAACCACCCGCCACCAGGACGGCACCAACCTGTAGTCTGCTACAACTGCTACAAGCCTGGTCACTATAAATGTGACTGCAGATCCCCAAGGAGACCTGGACCCTCACAAGGTCGATACTCAGCCAATTACCAATACCAACAAGCCAATGGCCCACTTGACACTCAAGAGCCCTCTAGATACTCCCCAAACCAAGGGCAAAGACCTACCCAGGATATGCCAACATAGGATTTGGGCAAGCTTGTGTCTCACCTTCTATGGCAGTATCCTCAACGAACATGGATGGCCCTCTGGCTAAAGTGACACTACCCATTGAAGGGCCCCCTGCAACCTTTCTTATAGACACAGGTGCAGCCAGAAGTGTAATTAGGACCCAAGACCTGCCAACTGATCCTTTCCTCTCAAATATAGATGTGTCATGTGTAGAGGTTGATTGCATCCCCCGAATGAATCCCTTCACAAAGCTTCTCCGCATAGCCAACTTCCTCCACTCTGGAGATTGCGTATGTCTCTGCTCTATGCTCCATCCCGATCATATTGGATCTCCATAAAACTCCCACCTCCACAATCCCATCAGATGTATTTGCCCGTATACCAGTCAGTCTCTGATCAATTGGTCCAGAAGACATTGGAAAACTTAAGGTCCCACCTGTCATGGTCACTCTCAAGCCAGGAGCCCCGCTACCTAGAAAACCCCAGTACCCAATTAAGATCGCTCAATCTGAGGCGCTCTCTAAACAAGTCCAGACACTGGTCAGCAATATGGCTCTCACGCCATGCTCCTCCCCCTGCAACACGCCCCTATTCCCAGTCAAGAAAAAGACAGCCAAAGGGGAACCTGAGAAGTACAGAATGGTTTGAGATCTTAGAGCTGTGAATGAAGCCACAGTACTACACACCCCTATTGTCCCCCAATCCCCATACTCTGCTGTCAAGGGTGCCCCCTACTGCAGAGTACTTCACTGTTGTCGACCTCAGCAATGCTTTCTTTAGCATACCTTTGGATCCCAGATGCTGGTATTTATTCGCCTTCACCCACGAAGGACAGCAGTACACTTGGACTGTCATGCCCCAAGGAGCTCAAAACTCACCTAGCCAGTTTGCTAAAGCCATGACTCTCATCCTATCCACCTGGCAAGAGCAGAATCCCTCTACGTGGATGATCTTTTATGTGCTGAGGACCTCTCATCTGCAGAAAAACATTCTGAAAGTCTCCTCTGTTACCTAGCTCATCAAGGCTGCATAGCCTCAAAACAAACTTCAGGGTTATCCCATCTCAGTTGTGTTCCTTGGCCACTGCATCTCACAAGGCACCAGACACCTTACTCAAGAAAAAATTCAAGTCATGTAGGATATCCCTGCACCAGCAAGACCCAAGGCTTTATTTACATGCCTTCCTTGGACTGATCTCCTACTGTCAGTCATGGATCCCAAAAGCTTCTCTATTGATGCAACCACTCTACGATGCTTTGAAGATGGATCCCTTTGACCTCTCTGAGGAGTCTATCTCCAACTTGCTGAAACTAAAGATGCCATCTCCTCAGCACCAGCACTTTGCCTTCCAGACTATGACAAACCCTTCAAGCTCTTTGTCTCGGAATGACAGGGACATGCCACTGGTGTCCTAGCCCAGTCCCACAGCAGCAAACAAGACCTATTGGATATTACTCTTGCAGACTCGATGCTGTGGCCAGAGGAGGCATGTTCTGCCTTAGAGCTGTCTTTGCTGCAAAGGCACTCCTGGACAAAACTTCTGACCTAGTTCTTGGTCATGATCTCATTCTTCTGGTTCCTCATGCCATCTCTGCAATTCTTAACCAGACTCAGCCAAAACATCTCTCCACAGCAAAACATCTCAGACTACAGTGCTCACTCTCGATACCTGACAATGTAACCCTCCTAAGATGCAATGTTCTTAACCCCTCAACCCTGCTTCCACTTCCTGAGGGGGGAAATGGAGGTGATGAAGAGGATCAGGGTAACCACTCCCATGATTGTTTTGAGCTTATGAAGATGGAAACAACACACTTGCCATCTGTAAGTAAAACTCCATTGCCCAATCCAGACCTCACCATCTTTGTGGATGGCTCGAGATTTGCAGACGAGCATGGGAAATACCTTACAAGATATGCTGTCACGATGGAAGATACAGTCATAAAAGAGGAGGCCCTACCTCCTACTGTCTCTTCACAGGTAGCTGAACTTCAGGCCCTCATCACGGCATGCAAATTGGCAGAAGGCCAAGCAGCGAATGTATATTCCGATTCCGCTTATGTGTTTGGCACCACCCATAATTTTGGATTACTGTGGAAAACCAGAGGCTTCCTGACAGCAGCAGGAACACCAGTAAAATGCCATCAAGGATCTGATTGATGCCTTACTCCTCCCAACTCAAGTGGCAGTTCTTAAAGTGAAGGCCCATGGATGACTGAACTATAGGGAAGCAAAGGGCAACTACCTAGCAGACTCTGCAGCCAATCAGCCAGAAACTCCCAGGAAGTGAAAAGCAGAGAGGAGTACACCCACACGTAGGCCCTACAGACCCTACCAGTAGACAAATCCCAGTTGAAAGAACTACAAGAGGAAGCAAGCCATGAAGAAAAGGACATATAGAAACAGAAAGGAGCCGTGTTGAATAGGAATGTCCTATTTGAAAATAATAGGAAGCCCTGCTTACCAAGATGTATGCACATGGAGCTGCTATCTTGTCAAAAACAAGAATGCCCTAATTCAAAAGTACTACACAGCATCAGGAATTACACCACTAACAGACAACTACTGCAAGTCCTGTGCTATTTGTGCAAAGTGCAACCCAGGCCATATGGAGAAAACACCCCAGAAACACTTGGCCAGACCACAGTACCCGTTTCAAAGGCTACAGATTGACCACATACAAATGCCAAAGAATGTAAGATTTGATTACACCCTTGTGGTGGTGGACATATTCTCAGGGTGGCCGGAAGCCTACCCAACTACCAATATGAAAGCAAAGACCACAGCCAAGAAACTCCTCAATGAAATAGTATGTCGGTATGGAGTACCTGAAGTCATAGAAAGTGACCAAGGACCATTCACAGCTACAGTGACAAAGAAATCTGGTCTGCCCTAGGAGTCAATTTATCCTTCCATACCCCCTATCACCCCCAGAGCAGTGGAAAGGTTGAAAAAAAATGAATGACACCTTTGAAACCCGAATGTTGAAAATGTCCCAAGAAAACTGGTCTACCTTGGCCCGATAGTCTACCCATTGCCCTCTATAGCGTCAGATACACCCCTAGAGGAGTGCATTCCCTATCCCCCCCCCTATGAGATTTTGTTTGGCACCGCCCAAATATAAGGGTGTTACTAACCTCAGCAGCAAGTACAGTCTGATGCACTAACTAATTATATGGCTGCATTATCAAGTGAGTTAACTAAAATACATGGCCGAGTGTTTTCTTCTATTCCAGATCCTGAAGAAGATCCTGAAGCAGATGCTGGGACTCACAAGCTATTGCCTGGTGATTGGGTACTAGTGAAAAAGTTTGTGAGGAAGAATCCTCTTGAGCCCAGATTTGATGGTCCATTCCAAGTTCTGCTGACCGCATCCACTTCAGTCAGAAAGGAAGAACACCTGGATCCACGCTTCTCACTGCAAGAAGGTGCTAACGCCAGAAGACGAAGGAACCAGTCCAACCCAATCATGAAGAATACCATGATGGGTCATATACCCCATTACAGGAATTCCCGAATACAGAATCATTGTATGTGTAAGTACATAGGACAGATGATATTGGACTACATGTTAGGGAAAGTCATTTTAAAAGGGGTACTCCTGTGGAAAACTTTTTTTTTTTTTTAAATCAACTGGTGCCAGAAAGTTAAACAGATTTGTTAAATTACTTCTCTTAAAAAAATCTTAATCCTTCCAGTACGTTTTAGGGGCTATATACTACAGAGGAAATGCTTTACTTTATAGATTTCTCTGATGTCATGACCACAGTGCTCTCTGCTGACCTCTGCTGTCCATTTTAGTAACTGTCCAGAGCAGAAGAAAATCCCCATAGCAAACATATGCTGCTCTGGACAGTTCCTAAAATGGACAGCAGAGGTCAGCAGAGAGCACTGTGGTCATGACATCAGAGAAATCTATAAAGTAAAGCATTTCCTCTGTAGTATATAGCCCCGAAAAAGTACTGGAAGGATTAAGATTTTTTAATAGAAGTAATTTACAAATCTGTTTAACTTTCTGGCTACAGTTGATTTTAAAAATAAAAATAAAAAAAGTTTTCCATGGGAGTACCCCTTTAACCTCTTCAGGACGCAGGGCGTATGGATACGCCCTGCATTCCGAGTCCTTAAGGACGCAGGGCATATCCATACGCCCGTGGGAATTCCGGTCCCCACACTAGCCGGTTGGGGGACCGGAGCCGGATGCCTGCTGAAATCGTTCAGCAGGCATCGCGGCATATCGCCCAGGGGCCTCATGACCCCCCCCATGTCGGCGATGGCTGCAGGTCGCTGGACAATTCAGCCCAGCGGGTCCCCAGTCCCCAGTGACCTGGAATTACAGGCCGTCAGAGACGGCCCCGAACAGCCATAGGCAGCAGGGGTGAGGTGGCACTGGTGCCACCTCGCGATCACCCTGATTCGTCAGGCGGTTTACCGGTCAACCAATCAGGGCACCTGCTGCGCGTGTCACTCCCGCAACCCGCTCCGCCCCTCTTCCGGAGGACGTGATCGGGTGCAGGAAGTGGACCCCGGCAGCTGGGGACCCCGATCTCCGGCGTCTCTGTTGGGATCAGTGCCCCAGGAGCGGCGAGGGACTGACCTACGGCTTGTAGCAGTAGGTGGCGAGTAAGAGCCTCCTGCTGTTCCTTAGCAACAGCTCCCAGCATGCAAAAAAGGGCATGCTGGGAGCTGTAGTTATGCAACAGTAGGAGGCAGACCACCACAACTCCCAGCATTCCCTTATGGGCATGCTGGGACTTATAGTTTTGCAACAGCTGGAGGCACATTTTTTCTATGGAAAAGTGTACCTTCAGCTGCTGTATAACTACAACTCCCAGCTTGCACAAACAGCTAAAGTGCATGCTGGGAGTTGTAGTGGTGCATCTGCTGGTTGCATAACTACAACTCCCAGCATGCCTGTTGGCTGTCGGTGACTGCTGAGAGTTGTAGTTTTGCAACAGCTGAAGGCACACTGGTTGTGTAACAGTGAGTTAGGTCACAAACTCAGTGATACATAACCAGTGTGCCTACAGCTGTTGCAAAACTAAAACTCTCAGCATGTACAGTCTGTCAGCGCATGCTGGGAGTTGTAGTTTTGCAACAGCTGGATGTTCTCCCCCCCAATGTGAATGTACAGGGTACACTCACATGGGCGGAGGTTTACAGTAAGTATCCGGCTGCAAGTTTGAGCTGCGGCAAATTTTCTGCCGCAGCCCAAACTGCCAGCGAGAAACTACTGTGAACCCCGGCCCGTGCGACTGTACCCTAAACACTACACTACACTACCACAAAAAATAAAAAGTAAAAAACACTACATATACACATACCCCTACACAGCCCCCCCTCCCCAATAAAAATGAAAAACGTCTGGTACGCCACTGTTTCCAAAACGGAGCCTCCAGCTGTTGCAAAACAACTCCCCAGTATTACCAGACAGCCACTGACTGTCCAGACATGCTGGGAGTTTTACAACAGCCGGAGGCACCCTGTTTGGGAATCACTGGCGTAGAATACCCTTATGTCCACCCCTATGCAAGTCCCTAATTTAGTCCTCAAATGCGCATGGCGCTCTCACTTTGGAGCCCTGTCTTATTTCAAGGCAACAGTTTAGGGTCACATATGGGGTATCGCCGTACTCGGGAGAAATTGTGTTACAAATTTTGGGGGGTATTTTCTGCTTTTACCCTTTTTAAAAATGTTACATTTTTGGGAAAACAAGCATTTTAGGTAAAAAAAAAATATATATTTTTTTTACATATGCAAAAGTCGTGAAACACCTGTGGGGTATAAAGGTTCACTTAACCCCTTGTTACGTTCCCCGAGGGGGTCTAGTTTCCAAAATAGTATGCCATGTGTTTTTTTTTTTTGCTGTTCTGGCACCCTAGGGGCTTCCTAAATGCGGCATGCCCCAAGAGCAAAATTTGCTTTCAAAAAGCCAAATGTGACTCCTTTTCTGAGACCTGTAGTGCGCCAGCAGAGCACTTTTCACCCCCATATGGGGTGTTTTCTGAATCGGAGAAATTGGGCTTCAAATTTTGGGGGGTATTTTCTTCTATTACCCTTTTTAAAATGTAAAACTTTTGGGAAACCAAGCATTTTAGGAAAAATATATATATTTTTTTTACATATGCAAAAGTCGTGAATCACCTGTGGTGTATTAAGGATCCCTTTACCCCTTGTTATGTTCCCCGAGGGGTCTAGTTTCCAAAATGGTAAGCCATGTGGTTTTTTTTTTTTTGCTGTTCTGGCACTACAGGGGCTTCCTAAAGGTGACATGCCCCCCAAAAACCATTTGTCGCTCCTTCCCTTCTGAGCCCTCTACTGTGCCCGCCGAACACTTTACATGGACATATGAGGTATGTCCTTAAAAAAAAAAGTAGAATATGTCACGAAAAAATCTCGGAATCAGAATGAAAGGTAAAAGCATCCCAGAGTTAATGCTTAAAGTGACAGAGGTCAGATGTGCAAAAAACTCTCTGGTCCTTAATGGGAACCAATCATCAGATTTTACCCTATATAACGCTTGGCAAAGCGTTATATAGGGTAAAATCTTTATTTTCACCATTCCCGGGGGATGCTCCTGCCCCCAGGGATAGTGAAGATATGAAGTTATAAACTAGTCACTCTGTTCAGTGAGCGGAACGATGACGCGGCCCATCAATCAAGCGGAGGGGGCGTCGCTCCCGGCCGAAGAACGGGAGTAGATGAGAAGAGCTCCCCGCCCAGGTGACTACTTGCGGCGGCGGCAGGAGCATCCCCCGGGGATGGTGAGGACAGCAATTTTACCCTATATAACGCTCTGCTAAGCATTATATAGGGTAAAATCTGATGATTGGTTCCCTTTAAGGTTGGTAATTGTAATGATTTAATAAATATAATCATATACCGTATATACTCGAGTATAAGCCGACCCGAGTATAAGCCGAGACCCCTAATTTCAACCCAAAATCCCAGGAAAAGTTATTGACTCGAGTATAAGCCTAGGGTGGGAAATACCTCATCCCCCCCTGTCATCATCCAGACCCGTCATTAACATCCTCATCATCCCCTTGTCATCATCCCACACATCCCCCCTTCATCATCCCCTTGTCATCATCCCACACATCCCCTTATCCCACACATCCCCCCTTCATCATCCCCTTGTCATCATCCCACACATCCCCTTATCATCCCACACATCCCCCCTTCATCATCCCCTTGTCATCATCCCACACCCCCCCCCCCTTCATCATCCCCACCCCCCTTCATCATCCCCACACCCCCCCCCCCCCTTCATCATCCTCTTCTCATCATTCGCCCTCAGTGGTCTTCAACCTGCGGACCTCCAGAGGTTTCAAAACTACAACTCCCAGCAAGCCCGGGCAGCCATCGGCTGTCCGGGCTTGCTGGGAGTTGTAGTTTTGAAACCTCCGGAGGTCCGCAGGTTGAAGACCACTGCGGCCTTCAACATGCGGACCTCCAGAGGTTTCAAAACTACAACTCCCAGCAAGCCCGGGCAGCCATCGGCTGTCCGGGCTTGCTGGGAGTTGTAGTTTTGAAACGTCCGGAGGTCCGCAGGTTGAAGACCACTGCGGCCTTCAACATGCGGACCTCCAGAGGTTTCAAAACTACAACTCCCAGCAAGCCCGGGCAGCCATCGGCTGTCCGGGCTTGCTGGGAGTTGTAGTTTTGAAACCTCCGGAGGTCCGCAGGTTGAAGACCACTGCGGCCTTCAACATGCGGACCTCCAGAGGTTTCAAAACTACAACTCCCAGCAAGCCCGGGCAGCCATCGGCTGTCCGGGCTTGCTGGGAGTTGTAGTTTTGAAACCTCCGGAGGTCCGCAGGTTGAAGACCACTGCGGCCTTCAACATCATCCAGCCCCCCTCTCACCCCCTTTAGTTCTGAGTACTCACCTCCGCTCGGCGCTGGTCCGGTCCTGCAGGGCTGTCCGGTAAGGAGGTGGTCCGGTGAGGAGGTGGTCCGGGCTGCTATCTTCACCGGGGGCGCCTCTTCTCCGCGCTTCCGGCCCGGAATAGAGCCGTTGCCTTAACAACGACGCATCTGCGTCGTTGTCAAGGCAACGTGACTATTCTGAGGCCGGGCCCGAAGCGCTTAGAAGAGGCCTCCCCGGTGAAGATAGCAGCCCGGACCACCTCCTCACCGGACCACCTCCTTACCGGACAGCCCTGCAGGACCGGACCAGCGCCGAGCGGAGGTGAGTACTCAGAACTAAAGGGGGTGAGAGGGGGGCTGGATGATGTTGAAGGCCGCAGTGGTCTTCAACCTGCGGACCTCCGGAGGTTTCAAAACTACAACTCCCAGCAAGCCCGGACAGCCGATGGCTGCCCGGGCTTGCTGGGAGTTGTAGTTTTGAAACCTCTGGAAGTCCGCAGGTTGAAGACCACTGCGGGTGGGGGAGTTCACTCGAGTATAAGCCGAGGGGGGTGTTTTCAGCACGAAAAATCGTGCTGAAAAACTCGGCTTATACTCGAGTATATACGGTATTTAAATTGATATAAAATGCCATATTTTCTATCTGCTTTGTTCTTTTGCTCAATACTAGCTGACCTAACAGAAGTCATAAGACCCCAACCCCTCCCCCCCTCCCAATTTTATGGTTGTAATATTTTATGGGTATTCCAGATGTTATCCTTTTTTACACAGGACAAAATTATTTATGACACCAATGAACATTGAAGGGTTCTGGTACTCTGAAAGGTTTGGTAGCACCATAGAACATGACTGGAGCGTTTACCTCTAATGGGTGGTGTGCACTACTTCTGGGGAATGGTGGGAGTCCCAGCAGTCAAACTCCCACTAACCAACTTGCTACCCCGTATCTTGAGATTAAGTAATAGCATCATGAGATGGGAATACCCCTTAAAGCAAAACTTAGATGGTACACACACTTGCCCCATACACAGGGTTATAGTGCTGGTGAACAAAATAAAAATGAGGTATAATTTACCCATATTTGTCGTCCAGATAGACCAGTGATTACACAGCATTGCTAATATGGTAATTACTGGCTTTTCTCAATGGAGAAACCAGACATGGAATCATGGTCATGTCAGGTGCCACCTTTATTTCGCAAGTTATACCTTATGTTAATCTGGTTCGCTCCCACAATAACCCTGTGTATTGGGTTAGTGCTGTCAGTTTCGCTTTAAGCGTCAGGTCCTTTTTTGGCCTAAATATAAATAGCTATTGTTTGGGCTATAGCTCAATAAATAAATGGCTACAAATACTGCAAAAATAAAACAGGTGCTGAAATAGGAGAGAGTCCAAAAAGGATTTAGAAAAAAAATTATAATAAATAATTAAAAGTTGGGCTCAAAGCACTGTGTTTGGTGTTTGAACAGCATCTTCAAAACAGCTGACCAAAAGGATCTGACACCAGACTGGCTCTAGAAAATAGGCCATCACATTTAAAAAAAAAAAAAAAGTTGGATAACCCATGTAAACACAAAGTATAACTCTAATTATATTAGTTGTGTCCATAGAAAAATAAGGTAACAAATAAAGCAAACACTGGTAACTTACTCTTGATGTGGGTGGATTTTCCAGTGCGTGGAGCTGAAACCGGGCTTATTTTCATGGTCTTCATTTTCAGAACCTGAATCAAGGAAACTGACACCTTTATTTTTCTGGAACAAGGACACATTGTTTAGTCTCTTATATTCAGGAGTCTCTGGGATGCTGGTAACTGCAAAAGCAATACATATGTTATTGTTTGCAGAATAATTAAGAATAAATGCCTACAAACTGATTTAATGTAACCAAGATAAACTGTAAAAGTCAGCAGCCACACTTAAATGGAGGCTTCAGCAGTCATATCCTCACTGATCAGTATGCTATGGTATCTCTATTTGTGGTAGACCTCTATACATAGAAGAAGAAAAAAAAAAAAACAGCATCTTACCAGCTTTGTCCTCTAACTCAGACTTTGGAGTACTTGGTCGACTTGATCCTTCATCTTCATCTTCATTTGAGACTTGGTCCCCTTTTTTATTCTTATCAAAACGGAAGCGGTCAAGGTTGAAGGTGGTCATAACTTCACAGCAGACATACACAACCAAGCAATCTAGAAGAAGCTGAAGTATAGAAAGTTTTATCAGCAAAAAGTCCCAACAGGGCTGGGAAACTGACCAAAGCATATAGCGGGCTCTCCCAACTCCCCCAAGAGAAGATGTCTTAGGCCAAGTTTCCACTTGTTTTTTTTCTGGCAGTTTTTGGAAAACTGCCACTGTAGTTTTTGAGCCAAAGCCAGAAATGTATTCAAAAGGAATAGGACATATAAAAGGAAGGACTTACACTTCTCCCTAATGAATCCACTTCTGACTTTGGCACAAAAGCTGCAGTGGCAGTTTTCCAAAAACTGACAGAAAAAAAAAAAGTGGAAACTTAGCCTAAGGGAGAGAAGGGTCAGGCATGTTTGATTTAAATTGCCCTAGAGCTGGGCGGTATGAGCAAAAACGTGTATCACGGTATTTTTGTAAGTGATGGCGGTTCCACAGTATTTAACGGTATCCCCCCCCCATGTGTCCTGGGTGCCGCTTCTCTTCCAATCCTCCCCCCCCCCCCCCCCCCAATGAATTAGCTGCGCTGTCCCCACATCATGTCACCACAAGCACTCCTCTGCTCATCTTCCTATGAGTTGCGGGCCACTAGAAATATGTACTGTACTACAAATAACGTTTCCTGGGCTCTGGTACCGTCTTCACTGTTCTGTGCTGCGGTCCTCTTGCTGTTTCCTTGGGACAGGAAAGTCACAGAGCTGCCAGACTATCAGCGGTCGAGGCGGGACATCGCTGCGGCCGGTGATAGGCTGACGGCTCTGTGACGTTCCCATCCCGAGTATTACAGCGGAGGGACAGTGAGGCTGGTAACGGGGAAAGTCGGAAGGAAAGTTTATTTTGTTTATTTTTGCAGCAACGTTATTTGTAGTACAGTGGCTAATGTGGAAACAGCTGATGTCGGCTGTTTCGGAGCTCCCGGGATCGCAGCGCACATACTGTATATGAGCCCCCCTTGCTAACATATCAGCCCGCTGCCACCGCTCACTTCTCCACCCACCTGTCAATTCTTTACCCACCCGCCGCTCGCATCTTCCCTAGCAATACTACAACTCTCAGCATGCCCTGACAGCGAGGACATGCTGGGAGTTGTAGTTTGGCTAATGCCAGGAGAGAGGTGAGCAGACAGCATACTGAGGGAGGAGGCTGAGACATGTACAACGAGACAACACCCCCTCCCCAAGCAAGTGAGCTACAGTAAAGGTGTATTAAAAATATAAAAATAAAAATGTGCTAGACATAAAAATGAGATGTACATGGTCAGGATTAGGTACAGTGTAATATATATATTGCAAATATATGCAAATTAGGTCCTTGGGGCATGGGTGAAGCTCTGACCCGAGATCCAGGCACTCTGACGTAATCTTCAGCCAACTCATCCATATGCATAACCCCCTCCCTGCACACGCGTCCGTGCTAGTGCGGGTAATTTTGATCCGTGTCACCCGCACAAGCCTGTATTACAGGTTAGTGCGGGTGATACTGATGACACATTTCCTTTAATGAACCTGTTTGTCACAAAGTTATGTGAAGGCCCCATAAATGCCAAGATGTGTTGACGCGGCTGTCAACCTGTCAAGAAAACTGCAATTGGCAGGCTGTCTGCTTTCAAGAAAGCCAGTCTTAATAAAGCCTCTCAAACGAGTTCTCCAATTTCAGATACTGGTGGCCTAGCCTCATCTCCCATCAATGAGAATAATCCATAAATGTGAAATCAGGGAATCCCTTTAATAAAAGTTGGCACATATCTCTTATTCTCAGTACTCCAAATGTGGTAGATTTATGGAATAATTTACGCCAATCTCAGCATCAATTGTTAAATCCGCTGGGTACAGAAAGCTATGCCCCTGCACTGAACCCTACCAAACTTTCAAAAAGAAGCATAAATTTGGGATCCACTGACTTTCCTGAGTGTGTAATCCCTATTACCGGCTCCTAATTTTTAAAATGTTTAAGATGTGGTACTGGGGGTGATCAAGGGAGAGGGATGAAATGGCACAGGGCAGGATCAAGGGGGAAATAATATGGCCCAATGTGGGGTGGGGGAAATAACATGGCCCAAGGTGGGGTGAATGAAATGGGGGGGTTAATAGTCACACTTGTAATGGTGATACTGGTATTAAGTAGTGCCTCGCGCAGCACAATACCTGTAATTGGAGGCACAGTGAGGGATTTGTCACCAAATACCAAGGAGCTGCGCAGAAGGAGGTCCCTTGTCAGCCCCGCCAAGACACCGAGCCTCCCCCTGGGCCTAGTGGAGCGCACCCGGGTCAGTTAAGAATGAAATGGCACAGCAGAGGATCAAAATGGTACGGCATGTGAAATGGCACAGTGGGGAGGGATGAAGTAGTACAAGGTGGGGGAAGGATAAGGGAGGGGTGAACAAAATGGCACAGGGGGTAAATAGAATGGCACGGGGGGGGGGGGGGTCGGGGGTAACAGTCATTTGTAATGCTGATACTGGTATCACATTGTGCATCGTATGTACAGCGTGATATGCTCAATTGGCAAAGTGTCTAAAAAGAGTAACTCCCAAATAGAGAAACAGATCATGGTGACACATCCACAACTTGTACTATGAACTAATTTGCTTCTCAGCGTTATTTCAAAAACTAAAAAAGTTGTTCTTGTACCCTTCGATAAACACGTGCAAGCCCACTTGCCACGTCAAGGCCACCTGATAAGCATGGATCCCTAAACTATCTAGTGGCATAGTGCTGAGTGGCAACCACTGCTGCCATGACCCACAGCCCACAGGGGAAATGATCCAGGAGCGAGGTGGCACCACTGCTGCCTGACCAAGCCCGCAGCTCTGGGCCACACCACCCCACAGACAAAAAAATAAAAAAATAAAAATAAAAAAAAAAGCAGTGGGGCTTCCTGGCTACTGGTTCTTTCACCCTGCGGGCTCAATGTTGTGGCAGCTACGCTAGTTTTAGTTTAGGGAACCACTCTTATCAGGGGGCCTTGACGTGGCCAGTGGGCTTGCATGTTTCGATCAAAGGGTACACTAACAAAAAGTAAGATTTTGAAATTACGCTAAGAAGCAATTAGAACATAGTATAACTTGTGAATGTGCGGCCATGTTCTGTTTCTCTATTTCTAAGATGTCTTAAAAGAGCATCACCAACATGAACATTTTGGAAAGCTCTGGACTAGACAGTATGCGAGAACTATGCACAAGTTGTGGATGGTCTACCTGTTAGCAAAATAACAGTAGTATGTATACATACAGTGGGGCCAAAAGTATTTAGTCAGCCACAAATTGTGTAAGTTCTCTTACTTAAAATGATGAGAAAGGCCTGTAATTTTCATCATAGATATACCTCAACTATGAGACACAATGAAAAAAAAAAAAAAATAAATAAAACTATAAAAATCACATTGTCTGATTTTTTTAAGAATTTATTTGCAACTTATGGTGGAAAATAAGTATTTGGTCAATAACAAAAGTTCATCTCAATACTTTGTAATATATACCCTTTGTTGGCAATGAGAGGTCAAACATTTTCCGTAAGTCTTCACAAGGTTTTCACACACTGTTGCTGGTATTTTGGTCCATTCTTCCATGCAGATCTCCTCTAGAGCAGTGATGTTTTGGGGCTGTCGCTACGGGCAAAACAGACTTTCAACTCCCTCCAAAGGTTTTCTATGGGGTTGAGATCTGGAGGCTGGCTAGGCCACTCTAGGACCTTGAAATGCTTCTTACGAAGCCACTCCTTCATTGCCCGGGTGACGTGTTTGGGATCATTGTCATGCTGAAAGACCCAGCCACGTTTCATTTTTGGTCTTGGCCATAGTGGAGTTTGGAGTGTGACTGTTTGAGGTTGTGAACAGGTGTCTTTTATACTGATAAGTTCAAACAGGTGCCATTAATACAGGTAACAAGTGGAGGGCAGAGGAGACTCAAAGAAGTTGTTACAGGTCTGTGAGAGCCAGAAATCTTGTTTGTAGGTGACCAAATACATAATTTTCCACCATAATTTGCAAATAAATTATTTAAAAATCAGGCAATGTGATTTTATGGATTTTTTCCTCATTATGTCTCTCATAGTTGAGGTATACCTATGGTGAAAATGACAGGCCTCTCATCTTTTTAACCCCTTAAGGACCAAGGACGTACCGGTACGTCCTTGGTCCTGCTCTTCTGATATAACGCGGGGTTACACAGTAACCCCGCGTCATATCATGGCGGGCCCGGCGTCATAGTGAAGCCGGGACCCGCCTCTAATAGCGCGCAGCACCGATCGCGGCGCCGCGCGCTATTAACCCTTTAGCCGCGCGCTCAAAGCTGAGCCGCGCGGCTAAAAGTGAAAGTGAAAGTTCCCGGCTAGCTCAGTCGGGCTGTTCGGGATAGCCGCGGCTAATCGCGGCATCCCGAACAGCTGACAGGACAGCGGGAGGGCTCCTTCCTGCCTCCTCGCTGTCCGATCGCCGAATGACTGCTCAGTGCCTGAGATCCAGGCATGAGCAGTCATGCGGCAGAATCGTTGATCACTGGTTTCTTATGAGAAACCAGTGATCAACATAGAAGATCAGTGTGTGCAGTGTTATAGGTCCCTATGGGACCTATAACACTGCAAAAAAAAAGTGAAAAAAAAAAGTGAATAAAGATCATTTAACTCCTCCCCTATTAAAAGTTTGAATCACCCCCCTTTTCCAATAAAAAAAAAAAAAACAGTGTAAATAAAAATAAACATATGTGGTATCACCGCGTGCGGAAATGTCCGAATTATAAAAATATATCATTAATTAAACCGCTCGGTCAATGGCGTGCGCGCAAAAAAATTCCAAAGTCCAAAATAGTGCATTTTTGGTCACTTTTTATATCATTTAAAAATGAATAAAAAGTGATCAATAAGTCTTATCAATGCAAAAATGGTACCGTTAAAAACTTCAGATCACGGCGCAAAAAATGAGCCCTCATACCGCCCCATACACGGAAAAATAAAAAAGTTATAGGGGTCAGAAGATGACAATTTTAAACGTATTAATTTTCCTGCATGTAGTTATGATTTTTTCCAGAAGTCCGACAAAATCAAACCTATATAAGTAGGGTATCATTTTAATCGTATGGACCTACAGAATACATATCAGGTGTCATTTTTACCGAAAAATGTACTACGTAGAAACGGAAGCCCCCAAAAGTTACAAAACAGCGGTTTTTTTTCAATTTTGTCGCACAATGATTTTTTTTCCCGCTTCACCATAGATGTTTGGGCAAAATGACTGACGTCATTACAAACTAGAATTGGTGGCGCAAAAAATAAGCCATCATATGGATTTTTAGGTGTAAATTTGAAAGAGTTATGATTTTTTTAAAGGCAAGGAGCAAAAAACGAAAATGCAAAAACGGAAAAACCTCCGGTCCTTAAGGGGTTAAGGGGGAAAACTTGCACAATTGGTGGCTGACAATACTTTGCCCCACTGTAAGCCCATGGTTCTGAGCATCTGCACTGCAAAAGTCTGGTTAAAGGGGTTATCCAGGAAAAAACTTTTTTTTATATATATCAACTGGCTCAAGAAAGATAAAACAGATTTGTAAATTACTTCTATTAAAAAATCTTAATCCTTTCAGTACTTATGAGCTTCTGAAGTTAAGGTTGTTCTTTTCTGTCTAAGTCCTCTCTGATGACACCTGTCTCGGGAACCGGCCAGTTTAGAAGAGGTTTGCTATGGGGATTGGCTTCTAAACTGGGAGTTTCCCCGAGATATGTGTCATCAGAGAGCACTTAGACAGAAAAGAACAACCTTAACTTCAGAAGCTCATAACTACTGAAAGGATTAAGATTTTTTAATGGAAGTAATTTACAAATCTGTTTTATCTTTCTGGAGCCAGTGGATATATAAAAAAAAAAAAAAAGTTTTTTCCTGGATAACCCCTTTAAGTCCAACTTTTCTCCTCTTATCTTGTGTCTGTTGGCCAAACAAAGTAGGCAGATTAAAGCAAGTTGTGTGCATTGATAATGAGGAGATGGTTTGGACTTGCATGGGCTTCTGTCAAGGAGAGAAATGCTCCCTTAGTAGGCAGAAACAATACAGTGCTGGTCTGATGGATTAATGTAATACTATAGTATTCCATCAATACCCATTAGCAATCAAGTTATGTATAACAACGTATTTATGTTCCAGCATTACTTCTATAGGGATGTTTGAGATATTTTGATGAAACTTGGTAAACATGTTACATTATATATATATATATATATATATATATACACACACATAATATATATACATATATATACATATATATATTAAAAAAAAAAAAAAAAAAAAAAAAACACGTGTCACACCCCCTTAGGTGAGTGGGGATTAGGGCTTCTCAGAGAGGAAAATAAATAAATAAATAAAAAATAATAAGTGTATATTTCTGGGTGAAAAAAAGTTCTGGAGAGTAGAGGGACCCCTATTGGTAAGAAATGTGTCTATGTGTCTTGTCCCTGCAGCCATTGCTTGTGTGCCTGTGGGACAAAATACAGGAAATGAGTGCAGGAAAGGCATTGCCCAAGGTAAAGCCTCCTCCACCTCCATCGTCATGTGTGTAAATGTCCGAATTATTAAAATATAATTTTATTGATCCTGTACGGTGAACCTTAAAAAAAAAAAAAAAAAAAAAAAAACGCAAGATTGCTGCTTTTTTCATATTTTGTTAAAAAAGTTTTATATACATAAATGTGGTATCAATAAAACGTACAGATCATGGCGTATTAGTATTTTTTGGTTGCGTTATACATTTTATGGTAAAATGAGTGATCTGATTACGCAGGACAATTGGTCGCGCAAAAAACAAGCTGTCATACTAGTCTGTGGAGGAAAATATAAAAGTTAAGATTTTTAGAAGACGAGGAGGAAAAAACGAAAATGCAAAAAATCAAATTGGCCTGGTGCTTAAGGTCTAAATGGGTTTGGTCCTTAAGGGGTTAAAGGAGTAGTCTAGTGCAGACTATCCCAACTCTGTTGTGCCCGGGCTGGAAAAAAAAATAATAATAATGAAACCAAACTTTCACTCACCTTCCAGCGTTCCCCCGGAGCGCCACAACAGCTGATCGGTCCTCGTATCTTCTCACAGCACTCAGCCTATCACCGGCCACAGCGATGTCCCACCTCGGCGGGTGATAGGCTGAGCGCTGTGCGACGACCTGTACACGGAAGGAGTCAGAAGACGGGACCGAAGGACCAATCAGCTGTAGCGGCGCTCCGGCAGAACGCAGGAAGGTGAGTGAAAGTTTTTTTTTTTTTTTCCAGCCCGGGCACAATGGAAATGGAATAGCCTGTACTAGACTTCTTTAATAGCTTGATAAAATTATACATTGTTGGGGTGCCACAAAAAAAAAAAAAAAAATTGGAAAAAACCCACTATATTTAACCCCTTAACGACGCAGGACGTAAATGTACGTCCTGGTGAGCTGGTACTTAACGCACCAGGACGTATATTTACGTCCTAAGCATAGCCGCGAGCATCGGAGCGATGCCCGGATCATGCGCGGCAAGTCCCAGCAGCTGATTGCAGACAAGGACCCACCGGTAATGACGGACATCCGCGATCTCCTGGTTGTCCGCCATTAACCCCTCAGATGCCGTGATCAATACAGAACACGGCAGCATCGCGGTCACTAAAATGGATGATCGGATCGCCCGCAGCGCTGCCGCGGCGATCCGACCATCCAGCACAGCAGACGGAGGTCCCGTCACCTGCCTCCCCGGCGTCTTCTGCTCTGATCTGCCTTCCCGCAGACCAGAGCAGAAGATGACCGATAGCACTGAACAGTATATTAGCAATCGAACGATTGCTATAAATAGTCCCCTATGGGGACTATTAAAGGTGTAAAATAGAAGTAAAAAAATAAAATAAATAAATAAATAAAAAAATCGAAAAACCTCCTCCCCCAATAAAAACGTAATTGTCCCATTTCCCCATTTCACCCCCAAAAAGTGTTAAAAAAATATTTGGATATACATATTTGGTATCGCCGCGTGCATAAATATCAACTATTAAAATAAAATGTTAATGATACCGTACGGTGAACTGCGTGAACGAGAAAAAAAAAATTGCTGCTTTTTTATAACACTAATTAAAAAAAATTATAAAAAAATGGATTAAAAAAGTTTTATATAAGCAAATATGGTATCAAAAAGTACAGATCACGGAGCAAAAAATGAGCCCTTAACGCCGCTTATACAGAAAAAAGAAAAAAGTTATAGGTCTTCAAAATAGGGGATTTGAAACATACTAATTTGGTAAAGTTAGCGATTTTTATTAAGCGCAACAGTAATAGAAAAGTATGTTATAATGGCTATCATTTTAATTGTATTGACGCAAAGAATAAAGAACATGTCATTTTACATGTCATGTAAATTTTACGGTGTGAAAACGAAACCTTTCAAAATTAGCAAAATTGCAGTTTTCTTTTTAATTTCCCCACACAAATAGTATTTTTTTGGTTGCGCCATACATTTTATGGTAAAGTGAGTGATGGCATTACAACGGTCAACTGGTCGCACAAAAAACAAGCCCTCATACTAGTCTGTGGAAGAAAATATAAAAGAGTTATGATTTTTTGAAGACTAGGAGGAAAAAACGAAAAACTTAAAAATAAAACTGTCTGAGTCCTTAAAGGGGTAGTCCAGTGGTGAAAGACTTATCCCCTATCCTAAGGATAGGGGATAAGTTTGAGATCGCAGGGGGTCCGACCGCTGGGGCCCCCTGCAATCTCCTGTACAGAGCCCCGACAGCCCGCGGGAAGGGGGCGTGTCGACCTCCGCACGAAGCGGCGGCCGACACGCCCCCTCAATACAACTCTATGGCAGAGCCGAAGCGCTGCCTTCAGCAATCTCGAGCTCTGCCATAGAGATGTATTGAGGGGGCGTGTCGGCCGCCACTTTGTGCGGAGGACGACACCCGCTATCTGGCCAGAGAGCCTGGCCCCCGTACAGAGAGATCGTAGGGGGCCCCAGCGGTCGGACCCCCGCAATCTCAAACTTATCCCCTATCCTTAGGATAGGGGATACGTTTTTCACCACTGGACTACCCCTTTAAGGCCCAAATGGGCTGAGTCCTTAAGGGGTTAATTACCCCTACTGTCTTCATTCTATTGCAGAGACGAGAGCTTAGAGCAGGACCGGCTGCTCAACTTATCACTGGCTGTAGCAATGCCCTGTCTTAGCCAGTGATTGGCTGAGTGGGCAGGTCCTGCACCAAGCTCTCGTCTCCGAAGCAAGATCAAAAAGGAGCCTAATGGGAGGTGCAGGGAACCAAGGTAGATTAAGTTATGTCAACCGCTGAAATACCCCTTTACGAATAAGTGGGTTTTTAAATATCTAAATAAAAAATGAAAATAAAAAGCTTCCTTCAGTGTCCAGAGAAGCACTGCTGAATGTTGAAAGCACATCATGGCCCAGTGCTCCCTCTCAGCCTACTAAATTGGACACACCCATAAATTGGTGAAAGTTGAGTTGGTCAAACCTACCACATTGGCACATTAAGTTTAGATTGGTGGGGTCTTAGTGCTGAATCTAAACGATCACTTTGCTTCTCATCAATATTGCATAATTTTCTGTAGCCGCCCTACAGATCTGAGCAAGAGAGGCACCTCTTCTCTGCCCGTGATGAGGCGACAGCTCTATTAGAGTGGACTCTAAGGTTAGGAGGTGGAGACAGACCTGCAGAGGAATAAGCTGCAACAACGGCCTGCCTAACCCATCTAGCAATAGTATCTGCTCTAATACTATTTCCCCTATTGGGACCTGCAAACTGAATAAATCTGATTTTCTAAAATCTTTAGTCCTTTCTAAATATTCTAACACATCTGCGGACATCAAGCACATGGAACAGTTTTCTCCTTCTGAAGATGGATTCGCACAGAAGGAAGGAAGGGCCACTGATAAATGGAATTCTGAGACAACTTTGGGGAGAAAAGCAGGATCAGGTCTTAACATAATTCTATCATCTAAGATTTGAGTATAGGGTTCTCTAGTAGATAGGGCCGCTAACTCCCCTACTCTCCTGGCTGATGTGACATTATTAAGGCAGTTTAAAACCTTCAGGGGTATAGAAGACAAAGGCTCAGGGGGACGGGGGAGATGGCGAAGGGTCCCGGGACCAGCGTTCGTGTCAGGACCCGAGGCGGTATCCGGACCGACAGTGCGGGACCGGCGGAGGCAGCGGTGGACGCAGCAGTGAAGATCAGCGGTAAGTGATCTTCACTGCTGCGTTCCAGGAGTTGCCAAACTACAACTCCCAGCAAGCCCAGACAGCCAAAGGCTTTCTGGCCATGCTGGGAGTTGTAGTTTTGCAAGATCTGGAGGCCCGCAGTTCGGAGACCACTGTGCAGAGGTGTCCAAACTGTGCTCTTACAGATGTTGCAAAACTACAACTCCCAGCATGCCCAGGCATGCTGGGAGTTGTAGTTCTGTAACATGTGGCCCTTCAGATGTTGCAGAACTACAACTCCAAGCATGCCTGGACAGTCTGGGCATGCTTGGAGTTGAAGTTTTGCAACATCTGGAGGGCTACAGCTTGGACACCACTGCACAGTGGTCACCAAACTGTGACCCTCCAGATATTGCAAAACTAACTCCCAACATGTCTTTCGGCGGTCTGGGCATGCAGGGAGTTGTAGTTTTTCAACAGCTGGAGGCACCCTTTTTGGGAAACACTAAGTAACAAACTCAAGTGTTTTGCAACCAGTGTGCCTCCAGCTGTTGCATAACTACAACCCCCAGCATGCACGGACAGCCAAAGGGCATGCTGGGAGTGTTAGTAGTATGCCTCCAGCTGTTGCATAACTACAAGTCCCAGCATGCCCTCAGTTTTCACTGCATGCTGAGAGTTGCAGTTTTTGCAACGGCTGAAGGCACACTGGTTGTGAAGTTTGTTACGTAACACAGTGTTTCGCAACCAGTGTGCCTCCAGCTGTTGCAAACTACAACTCCCAGCATGCACTGATAGACCGTACATGCAAGGAGTTGTAGTTTTGAGTTAAGTAACAAACTCTACGTTTTGCAACCAGTGTGCCTCCAGCTGTTGCATAACTTCAAACCCCAGCATGCACGGACAGCCAGAGGGCATGCTGATAGTGGTAGTTTTGCAACAGCTGGAGGTCTGCGCCCCTCCCCCCCATGTGAATGTACAGGGTACATTCACACGGCCGGGGTCTACAGCGAGCTTCTTGCTACAAGTTTGAGATGCAGCAAGTTTTCCGCCGCAGCTCAAACTCCCAGGGGGAAGCTCGCTGTAGACCCCGGCCATGTGAATGTACCCTAAAACACCACACTATACTACATTACACAAAATAAAAAAGTAAAAACGCTACATACACATACCCCTCCCCCCAAATAAAAAAAATTCTCATATGACACTGTTTTCAAAACGGAGCCTCCAGCTGTTGCAAGACAACTCCCAGTATTGCCGGACAGCGATTGACTTTCCAGGCATGCTGGAAGTTTTGCAACAGCTGGAGGCACCCTGTTTGGGAAACACTGCCATAGGGTATTTTTGGTATCGGAGGCAAGTGTCATTCTTGCATCCGGTTCCGTCCATATGCAAATCCCTTATTTAGTCCTCAAATGCGCATGGCGCTCTCTCACTTCAGAGCCCTGTCGTATTTCAAGGCAACAGTTTAGGGCCACATATGGGGTATTTTCGTGCTCAGGATAAATTGCCTAACAAATTTTGGGGGGCTTTTTCTCCTATTACTCCTTGGAAAAATGTAAAATTTGGGGGAAAACCAGCATTTTAGTGAAAAAAAAAATAATCATTTACACATCCGACTAACGAAAAGTCGTCAAAAACCTGTGGGGTGTTAAGGCTCCCTGTACCCCTTGTTACCTTCCCTGAGGGGTGTAGTTTCCATAATAGTATGCCATGTGGATTTTTTTTTGCTGTTCTGGCACCATAGGGGCTTCCTAAATACGACATGCCCCCCAAAAACCATTTCAGAAAAATTCACGCTCCAAAATCCCATTGTCGCTCCTTCCCTTCTGAGCCCTCTACTGCGTCAGCCGAACACTTGACATACACATGAGGTATTTCCTTACTCGAGAGAAATTGGGTTACAAATTTTTTGGGGGGGGGGGGGTATTTCTCTAATTTTACCCCTTATAAAAATACAAAAACTGGGTCTCCAAGAACATGCGAGTGTAAAAAATGCAGATTTTAAATTTTCTCCTTCACTTTCCTACTATTCCTGTGAAACACCTAAAGGGTTAACACACTTACTGAATGTCATTTTGAATACGTTGAGGGGTGCAGTTTTTATAATGGGGTCATTTGTGTGTCATTTCTAACAAGAAGGCCCTTCAAATCCACTTCAAACCTGAACTGGTCCCTGAAAAATTCAGATTTAGAAACTTTTGTGAAGAAAATAGAAAATTGCTGCTGAAATTTGAAGCCCTCTGAGGTCTTCCAAAAGTAAAAACATGTCAACTTTATGATGCAAATATAAAGTAGACATATTGTATATGGGAATCAATATATAATTTATTTGGTATGTCTGTGTTCCTTACAAGCAGAGTTTCAAAGTTCGAAAATTGCTAAATTTTCTAATTTATGAAATTTTTGAATTTTTCACCAAGAAATTATGCAAGTATTGTCGAAATTTTACTGCTATGTTAAAGTAGAATATGTCACGAAAAAACATTCTCTGAATCAAATTCATAAGTAAAAGCATCCCAGAGTTAATGTTTAAAGTAACAGTGGTCAGATGTGCAAAAAACGCTCTGGTCCTTAAGCTGAAAATGGGCTTGGTCCTTAAGGGGTTAAAGGGGTACTCCGCCCCTGGCATCTTATCCCCTATCCAAAGGATAGGGGATAAGATGTTAGATCACCGCGGTCCCGCTGCTGGGGAACCCGGGGATCGCTGCTGCAGCACCCCGCTATCATTACTACGCAGAGAGAGTTCGCTCGGTGTGTAATGACTGGCGATACAGGGGCCAGAGCAGCGTGACAACATGGCTCCGCCCCTCATGACATCACGGCCCGTCCCCTTAATGCAAGTCTATGGCAGGGGGCGTGACGACCGCCACGCCACCTCTTCCCATAGACTTGTATTGATGGGGGGCGGGCCGTGACGTCACGAGGGGCGGAGCCGTGATGTAGCGATGCTCCGGCCCCTCTATTGCCCGTCATTACGTGCAGAGCCATCTCACTCTGCGCAGTAATGATAGCGGGGTGCTGCAGCAGCGATCCCCGGGGTCCCCAGCAGCAGGACCCCGGCGATCTGACATCTTATCCCCTATCCTTTGGATAGGGGATAAGATGTCTAGGGGCGGAGTACCCCTTTAAGGGTGGTAGCTTTTAACCCTCTCGAGACTTATGTAAAAAAAATAAAGAAATCTAGAATAAAGGCAACATTTGGCTTATCTAAATCTAACTTGACAGAATCCGAAAAGGACAAAAATTTCTTCCAAATTCTAAAATAAATCTTTGTAGTCACTGGTTTTCTACTGTATTGTAAGGTAGATATGACTGCTTCTGAAAGTCCCTTGGACCTCAAAATTATCCTTTCAAGAGCCAAGCCGTCATATGGAGTAGGGCTGGGCGGTATACCGGTTCATACCGAATACCGAATTTTTTTTCCTGCACGATATGAATTTTGGCCCATACAGCAATACCGGTTGCACCCCTCCCCCACTTGAATTAACCAATTAAGGACTGAGCCCTTTTTCACCTTAAGGACTCGGCCATTTTTTGCAATTCTGACCACTGTCACTTTAAACATTAATAACTCTGGAATGCTTTTAGTTATCATTCTGACTTAGACTTTAACTTAGTGGTAACATTTTGTGGTAACTTGCATCCTTTCTTGGTGAAAAATCCCCAAATTTGATGAAAAATTTTAAAATTTTGCATTTTTCTAACTTTGAAGCTCTCTGCTTGTAAGGAAAATGAATATTCAAAATACATTTTTTTTTATTTACATATACAATATGTCTACTTTATGTTTGCATCATAAAATTGACAAGTTTTTACTTTTGGAAGACACCAGAGGGCTTCAAAGTTCAGCAGCAATTTTCCAATTTTTCACAACATTTAGAAACTCGCTTTTTTTCAGGAACCAGTTCAGGTTTGAAGTGGATTTGAAGGGTCTTCATATTAGAAATACCCCATAAAAGACCCCATTATAAAAACTGCACCCCCAAAGTATTCAAAATGACATTTAGTCAGTGTTTTAACCCTTTAGTTGTTTCACAGGAATAGCAGCAAAGTGAAGGAGAAAATTCACAATCTTCATTTTTTACACTCGCATGTTCTTGTAGACCCAATTTTTGTAAGGGGTAAAAAGGAGAACATTTTTACTTGTATTTGAAACCCAATTTTTCTCGAGTAAGCACATACCTCATATGTCTATGTTAATTGTTCGGCGGGCGCAGTAGAGGGCTCAGAAGGGAAGGAGCGACAAATGGTTTTTGGGGGGCATGTCACCTTTAGGAAGCCCCTATGGTGCCAGAAAAGTAATTAAAAAATGTTTTTAAAAAACCCACATGGCATACCATTTTGGAAACTAGACCCCTCGGGGAACATAACTGGTAAAGTGAACCTTAATACCCCACAGGTGATTCACGACTTTTGCAGATGTAAATAAAACAAAAATAAAAAATGTTCCCCTAAAATGCTTTGTTTCCCAAACGTTTTACATTTTTAAAAAGGGTAATAGCAGAAAATACCCCCCAAAATTTGAAGTCCAATTTCTCCCGATTCAGAAAACACCCCATATGGGGGTGAAAAGTGCTCTGCTGGTGCACTACAGGTCTCAGAAGAGAAGGAGTCACATTTGGCTTTTCTGAAGGAAATTTTGCTCTGGGGGCATGCCGCATTTAGGAAGCCCCTATAGTGCCAGGACAGCAAAAAAAAAAAAAATAAAATAAAAAAAAAAAAAAAAAAAACACATGGCATACCATTTTGGAAACTAGACCCCTTGGGGAACGTAACAAGGGGTAAAGTGAACCTTAATACCCCACAGGGGTTTCACAACTTTTGCATGTGTAAATAAAACAAAAATAAAAAATGTTCCCCTAAAATGCTTTGTTTCCCAAAAGTTTTACATTTTTAGAAAGGGTAAAAGCAGAAAATACCCCCCAAAATTTGTAACATAATTTCTCCCGAGTATGGCGATACCCCATATGTGACCCTAAACTGTTGCCTTGAAATACGACAGGGCTCCAAAGTAAGAGCGCCATGTACATTTGAGGCCTAAATTAGGGACTTGCATAGGGGTGGACATAGGGGTATTCTACGCCAGTGATTCCCAAACAGGGGGCCTCCAGCTGTTGTAAAACTCCCAGCATCCCTGTCTGGTAATACTGGGAGTAGTTGTTTTGCAACAGCTGGAGGCTCCGTTTTGGAAACCGTGGCGTACTAGACGTTTTTCATTTTTATTGGGGAGGGGAGAGGGGCTGTGTAGGGGTATGTGTATATGTAGTGTATTTTACTTTTTTTTTTATTTTATTTTGTGTTAGTGTAGTGTTTTTAGGGTACAGTCACACGGGCGGGGGTTCACAGTAGTTTCTCGCTGGCAGTTTGAGCTGCGGCAGAAAATTTGCCGCAGCTCAAACTTGCAGCCGGATACTTACTGTAAACCTCCGCCCACGTGAGAGTACCCTGTACATTCACATTGGGGGGAGAAACATCCAGCTGTTGCAAAACTACAACTCCCAGCATGTACGTCTATCAGTGCATGCTGGGAGTTGTAGTTTTGCAACAGCTGGAGGCACACTGGTTGTGAAACACCGAGTTTGGTTACAAACTGTGTTTTGCAACCAGTGTGCCTTCAGCTGTTGCAAAAGCTACAACCCCCAGCATGTACGGACAGCGGAAGGGCATGCTGGGTCTTGTAGTTATGCAACCGCTGGAGGCATACTACTTTGGCTGGGGATTGTAGTTATGCAACAGCTGGAGACACACTGGTTTGCTACTTAACTCAGGGTGCCTTCAGCTGTTGCAAAACTACAACTCTCAGCAGTCACCGACAGCCAATGGGCATGCTGGGAGTTGTAGTTATGCAACCAGTAGATGCACCACTACAACTCCCAGCATGCACTTTAGCTGTTTGTGCAAGCTGGGAGTTTTAGTTATACAACAGCTGAAGGTACACTTTTCCATAGAAAAAAATGTGCCTCCAGCTGTTGCAAAACTATAAGTCCCAGCATGCCCATAACGTCCTGAGTCCTTAAGGACTCGGAAAAGGGGCCGTTTGAGTACGTCCTGCGTCCTTAAGGGGTTAATGAATTATCAGCCGCAGCGCGCTGTCACCTAACTAATCATGTGTCACCCGCGAGCCATGTTCTGCTTCTCCCCCGCCGGTTTATCAGCCCAGCGCCCCACATCGGGGGACTGCACCCCACATCGGGGGACTAATTGTATGTCACCCGCGAGCGCTACTTCTCTCCCCCACTGCGCTGTACTTTGTTTTCCTGTGCCCGGGCTGCAAATATTAAAAAACAAACTTTAAAGGGGTTCTCCGGTACTTAGACAAAGTATAGGGGATAAGATGCCCCCCCCGGCGACACCGGGCGCTTTAAATCAATGATCTGCAGCGGCTTTTGCAGTGCCACAGACCGCCGCCGCCACCCACTTCTCTCCCCTTGCCTGTCCTGAGTCCTATCACAGCCACCACGACCACCGCCCCGGCCATAGACCACCGCAGCCGCTGCCCCATTGCCTCCCCCATTCCCGGTTATATAATTACCTGTTCCCAGGGTCCGCGCTACTTCTGGCTCCGGCGGCGTCCTCCTGAGCTGTCACTGTGCGCACTGACTGATGTCGTGTTGAGGACGTCACTAGTCATTGCGCAGCGCAAAGGGTAATACAGGACGCCGCAGGAGCCAGAAGTAGCCCAGGCCCCGGGAACAGGTAATTATAAAACCGGGGATGGGGGAGGCAATGGGGCAGCAGTGGTCTCTGGCCGGGGTGGTGCGGTGCGGTGGTGCATTATCGGTAATTGCCGATACCGATAACGTCCAAACCGATAATAGGTCGATCCCTAGTAGTTACCTGGCTGCGGGAGTCTGCAGGCGGCTGGGGAGGCTACATTAGTGTTTGTACTACTACCCCCATCATGGAACAGAGTCCGTTCCATGTTGGGGGTAGTAGTACAGGGGATAAGGTATTGATCACCCCGGGCCTCACTTCGGAGACCCGATGCAATCAGAAGTTATAAAGCAGGGGAGCGAGCGGCATGTTCCGCTCCCCTGCAAAGTATATACTACTGTATAAACTCATTTTGAAATCCCCAGCCAGGAGCCCTGAATGTCCGGAACCGAAGAGCCATTCAGGGCTCCCGGCGCAGTTTTTAAACTACTACTTTGACCCCCAAATTTATGCCCCCCATGCACATTATAATTCATTGGCCCCACCCCACTCATCGCCGCCCGACTTGTCCCCGCTGCTGCCCTACACCTACCACAATCAGCGCACCGCCGCGACAGGTCTATTCTCTGCTGCTCATCACCGTCAGGTACGGAAAAAAGCAGCAGAGAAGAGACATGTCCCGGCGGTGCGCTGATTGCACTAGGAGCAGGGCAGCAGCGGGGACAAGTCGGGCGGCGCTGAGTGAGTGAATGAATGAATGAAGCCTACATGGGGGACATGTCTGCTTCATTCATTCGTCACCGCCGCCCGTTCCCGACATATCCCCTCTGCTGCCCTGCTCCAAGAAGATGAGGAGCAAGCATCGAGAGGGGAAATAAGGACACTGGGGGGGGGGGGGGGGGGCAGGGGTGAATAAGGATAAGCACACTAGGGCCAATAAGCACACTGAGGCCAATGAATAAGGATAAGCACACTAGGGCCAATAAGCACACTGAGGCCAATGAATTATAAACACACTGGGGCCCATGAATTATTATAAACACACTGGGGCCCATGAATTATTATAAACACACTGGGGCCCATGAATTATTATAAACACACTGGGGCCCATGAATTATTATAAATATGCATGGGAGCATACATTTGGGGGTCAAAGTTTAAAAACCCCACCGGGAGCCCTGAATGGCTCCTTGGTGACGGCCATTCAGGGCTCCCGGCGGGGGATTTCAAAATGGAAGTTTACACAGTAGTACATACATCGCAGAGGAGTGGAGCATGCAGCCCGCTCCCCTGCTTTATAACTGCTGATTGCATCGGGTCTCAGAAGTGTGACCTGAAGCGATCAATCTCTTATGCCCTGTACTATTACCCCCAACATGGAACAGACTGTTCCATGATGGGGGTAGTAGTACAAACACTAATGTAGCCTCCTTAGCTGCCGGCAGCTGGGGGGGGGAACTAGTACTCCCATCATGGAAATTAGTCTGTTCCATGATGGGAGTAGTAGTAGTCCCTCAGCACTGCAGGAGTCTGCTGATATCACCTCCTCCGAGCATGCTCAGAAGTAATAACAGTTCAGAAACGGATATTATAAACCGGGGGCAAACAGATGACTTTAAAGGTTCATCCGTTTGCCATGGACTTAATACTGCATGCACAGTCTTTTCTCCAGTCAAAAAAAAAAAAAAAAACACGGAACAGGAAGCAAACGTGTGCAAGCGGTTGATAAAGGATTGTAAGAAATACCATTGACATCAATGGGATTATTTTATAGCTGTTTGATAATTTCTAAACGGGTTGCAAACGTATTGCAGAATGGGCATTGTGATGCAGATGGCAGTGTGAACAAGCCCTAAGAATACCACTGTATGTGCAGGGAGAGAGAAGGAGGTACAGCTGTTAGGTCTATGTATATGTGTGATCATGTGTATGCAGCAGAGCTGAGTGTGTGATTGTGTTTATGTAGCAGAGCTGAGTGTGTGATCAGGTGTATGTAGCAAACTTGAGTGTGTGCATGGTCATGCTTACACAATCACACATTCAGCTCTGCTTCATACACATGTTGCACACTAATTTCTGCTACATGTACATGATCACACTCAGCTCTGGTACATGTACACAGTTTACCAACCAGGGTGCCTCCAGCTTTTGCAAAACTGCAACTCCCAGCATGCAAAGTTTTGCAACACTTGGCATTCTCATTGGTAAACACTGATATAGAGGTAAAGGGACAGATTGTTCAGCAAAATTACATATTTTTTAAACCCAGACATTGTGTACTTTATAAAGATTTATTATTTTACTATTGTGCACAGTTTTGTTTGGCACACACTGCTGCTCCAGCACTTCTAGCTATGTGAGCAGTGTACAACGGGAAAATGCTACAGCTCTGTGAAGTGTGGAGGTAGAGAAGGAGTGCACAACTTTTGTAAATTTTGAGCAAGAGTGTAAATTAGACAAGCAGTTTAAAGGGGTAGATCTGTGTCTACAATAGACACCTAATGATAAAGGTCCCCCATAGTCCTTAGACAGAAGAACCAGGCTCTCCATGGCAAAAAAGATAACTGTTGCTCTGTCCTCCCTGATCTTCCTTCTAACTCTGGGAACAAGAGCCAGCGGAGAAAAAGCGTAATCTAAGTCCCAATCCCAAGTCTGGGATAATGCATCAACTGCCAAAGGTAGTCTGTCTGCTAGACTCAAGGAAATAAAGTCTCTGACCTGTCTGTTGTGCCTGGTAGCGAACAGATCCACTTGAGGGGTTCCCCATAAGGCTGTAATCTTGTGAAATATTTTTGGATTTAGCCGCCATTCCCCCTGAATCATTTGGCGGCTTAGAAAGTTTGCCTTGGTATTGAGTTCCCCCTTGATATGCACTGCCGAGATTGTTTTTAGATGGGATTCTGCAAAGGACAGGACCTAAAAAGACAAATAAGGGATGGACTTCTCGTAGTTCCCTGCCTACTGATGACAGACACAGTAGTGGTATTATCTGAAGATTTTTACATTTGAGTCCTTGATAAAATCACTAGCTAATTTAAGAGCTCTGAACACAGCTAACAACTCCTTAAAAGGACAAATGCAGCGCAATATACACTTATCCCCTATCTACAAGAGCAAATATATATACAAGTATAATTGTCTTTAGACTGTTTTTTGTGTCTAAAAATGGTGCAAAAAAGGCGCAAGCAGGGTTTATTTGTGCCTTTTTCCGCTTCAGTTGCAATCCACTGATTTTGGCCAAACATGATATGGACGGGTTTTATGAACTGCGTCTTTTTGTGAAAAGGCGCAAAACCACTGAAAAGTCTCTAAAACTACACCAGCCCAGACTTAGCTTTTTGGTGTATGTGAAGAGAGAAATTTTTGAAAATGTGACCTGCACAAAATTTATCAAATGGTCTGCTAACTTATAATAAATTTGGTGCTCCTACACATTACCAGCACACAAAAAAAAAAAAAGTGTAGAAAAATGCTTCACTTACACCTACAATGATAAATGCCGGCCTATACCTCTGAAATGCAAAACACTGTGCCCCTCACCTATAATGCACCCTGTCCCGTGCCCCTCACCTATAATGCACCCTGTCCCGTGCCCCTCACCTATAATGCACCCTGTCCCGTGCCCCTCACCTATAATGCACCCTGTCCCGTGCCCCTCACCTATAATGCACCCTGTCCCGTGCCCCTCACCTATAATGCACCCTGTCCCGTGCCCCTCACCTATAATGCACCCTGTCCCGTGCCCCTCACCTATAATGCACCCTGTCCCGTGCCCCTCACCTATAATGCACCCTGTCCCGTGCCCCTCACCTATAATGCACCCTGTCCCGTGCCCCTCACCTATAATGCACCCTGTCCCGTGCCCCTCACCTATAATGCACCCTGTCCCGTGCCCCTCACCTATAATGCACCCTGTCCCGTGCCCCTCACCTATAATGCACCCTGTCCCGTGCCCCTCACCTATAATGCCCTGTGTCCCTCACAAATAATGCACCCTGTCCTGTGCCCCTCACATATAATGCACCCTGTCCTGTGCCCCTCACATATAATGCACCCTGAGGGAGTGCTGCTGATCTGGCGGACAGTGTAACCGCATCCGAAGATGAATCTGCCAAGAAAGCAGATTTTTTTTAATCGTTGGAATCAAGGATAGAATCTGCTCTTTGGGCGCATCATTCTGGAGATCTGAAGATAACTGGTCAACCCACAACACCAGGGATCTTGCAACAGTGTTACCAGCGACAGTGGGTTTAAGAGTGGCCCCTGCAGTTTCCCCAAGCCCTTTTAAGGAAAGTCTCAGCCTTTTTGTCCATAGGGTCTTTTAAAGAACCTCAGTCCTCAAATGGTAAAGACCCTTTTCTGGAGACCTTAAAACTGACATGTCAATCTTAAGAGGGTGATCCCAACACTTAGTATCAGACTCAGAAAGGGTATTTTCTTTTAATGGCTCTAGGAATGAAAGATTTCTTGTCCAGAATCTCACATTCCTTTTTATTAACTGAGAGATGGTTCTATGCACCGGAAACACTCTACGTTTTCTCTTCCAAACCCTCGAACATGATATCTTGAATAGACTTGTGTTTCTTAGTCTCCTCAAGCCCCATGGTCGATCTCACGGGTTTAATTGCTCAGAATCCTCCGCCAGAAAAAGAGGTTTCCCGACAGGTCATCTTCAGATGAACGGGAGTCATTCCCTATAGGGAACATATAACAATGACAACCCATAGTAATCAAAACTGAAACCCAAATATCAGATAAAAGGAATACCTGAATCAGAGTGAATAGAAACCACACCTTCTTCCTCCTCAATATCACCTGGAACAGAAGGGGCCACTACCGGCTGCCGTGGGATAACTACAGTGGGGCAAAAAAGTATTTAGTCAGCGACCAATTGTGCAAGTTCTTCCACTTAAAAAGTGGAGAGAGGCCTTTAATTTTCATCATAGGTATACCTCAACTATGAGAGACATAATGAGAAGAAAAAAAAATCCATAAAAATCACACTGTCTGATTTTTAAAGAATATAATTGCAAATTATGGGGGGGAAATAAGTATTTGGTCACCTACAAACAAGCAAGATTTCTGGCTCTCACAGACCTGTAACCACAACGCCCGGTCCCGCCTTATACTGGGTCAGTCCCAGAGGCTAATGATAGCCAGGACCCTGAGCCAATAGAGTGCAGCACCGATCGTTGTGCCGCATGCTATTAACCATCAAAGTCGATTGCCGCTTCTAAAAATGAAAGTGAAAGCTTGCCGGCAGCTTAGTCGGGCTGATCGGCGATTGATTGCTCCAAGCCCGAGATACAAGCTTCAGCAATCGACCGCCTATAGCACTGATCAATGCAAAGCTAAGGCTTTGCAGTGAACAGTGTAAAAAAGATCAGTGTGTGCAGTGTTATAGCCCCCTATGGGATGGAAAAAAAGTCAATAAGAGTCATTTAACTAGGGATCGACCGATTATCGGTTTAGCTGATATTCACGATTTTGGACGTTATCGGTATTGGCAATTACCTTGCCGATAATAGTTATGGCTATTATAGGGCGAGGAGGTAAAAATGAGAATGTAAAAGCAAAACTTGGTCCGGACAAATTGATTGTCATGAGGGACAAGTAGATTTTGCTCCGTTTTAGTCCCGTGGACAAGTAGTTTTTTTTTTAATTAAGTTTCCACACCCCTGAGTATACAGCCCCTAAAAAGTATTATAAGGATTAAGATTGTTTAATAGAAGTAATTTACCAATCTGTTGAACTTTCTGGCACCAGTTGATTAAAAATAAAAAAATAAAAAGTTTCCACGGAAATACCCCTTTAATTAGTATTGCAGAGGATCAAGATCTGCCTTGTTAGCTAAATCAGGTATTCTTTACTACCTGGCATCACACACACTACCCCATCATGCCTTGAGTAAATGTCTATAGGACGTGAAACAGCTGTAGGCTGTATTGTCCCTGTTTACCTGTACATACATCTGCATGAGTGCTGATCATATGATCCAGCTACAGTAATGAAATGTATGGATGCAGGAGGGATAGAATAAAACCAATGGCACTGTAAAATAGTGGGGACAAGTGTGCATTATACGGAAAAAAAAATAATAATCACTTGGAATGCATCTTTAATTGAAAGGACCAACTAACAATGTAAAAATGGGTCCAAATGAGATTCCATATATTCTGGCTAAAACTCCCGCTGTAGCCTTCCCTCCTGGCTCCACTGCAACACTTTATTGAATACATGTGTTGTCTGATATGGAAACTAAGTAGTTAATAGTAATTGGATGCTTTTATACCAGCAAAGCAAGGATTCTACAGTATGAGCAAGGCCATGAGATATGGTTGAGTGTGGGGTAGGCCAACCTCGAAAGAAAGAACAATTCTCTTCTAAATTTGGGAGGACTGCCAATGATAATGAGGGCTGGGGGACATTTTCTTGTTATATGAGAAAATGCTGTGTATGTATTCTAAAACAATATAATCTATGACAAGCATGTCAAACTCAAAGGCTAACATGGGCCAAAAAAACAAGGTTTAAGTTTATGTGGGCCGCATCATCAAAAAAAAAAAAAAAAAAAAAAAAAAAAAAACACACATGCCCTCCCTGCACAACAACCCATGCCCCCCCTGCACAAGACCCCATGCCCCTTTTGCACAAGACTGTGCAGTACAGTTCACCCACATTAGGGGGCGCAGTACAGTTCCCCCACAGACATACAGCGTATGGCTGGAGGGTGTATGCCTGTTTACTGCCCCACTTCAGTGTTCCGACCACCACTCATCCAGTCCAGGGTTACGATCTACTGCTATGGCCTATGGGAGCAGTGGTCGGAACATCGAAGATGATGTGCTGGTGAGTGGTGACTTACCATACCCGCGCGTCGTCCTCTCTGCTCTTATGGGCGCATGCACGGGACGTCAGTGATGTCCCTGTGTGCGCTACCTCCCAGCGGCTCCTGTGTTTTTAAAGTTAACACGGGGCCGCAGAGAGGTAACCGGGGAATCCTTGTGTCCTGAAAAGATTTTTCCGGACACAGGGATGCACCAAATGTGACGGGGGCCCGGCCCTGACCAGAGCAATGAATATCTTTGCCGGACGGCAAAGATATTCATTGCGGGCCGCATGTTTGACACCCATGATCTATGACGTATATCTAGTGTATAAGTGGGTAGCTTTGTTTAATAAACAGATAAGCACATTATTGACTTCGTACCAGCTTGTCTGTATTCACTGATGTAGCTTTTCTCATTTGGCCAAATTATACCTTTCTCCTAATTTGGACCCACACAAATGACTTGAAAGTGAATGTTTATCCAGATCATGTCTAACCCCTTCAGAGAGGGAGTATACATGTTATTCACATGTCCATAAGTCATACTCCCAAATTGATCTGTTCCTTGCTGTCCACTGGTCCAGGGATGTGGAAATCATATTGCCCGACGCCCAGGACAATAGTTTTGGGTGCCGGGCAGGTGAATTGTTCATAGATTTAGCCCTGTATTGGGCTAGCAGGGACAGACAGACTTCTCCCTTATTTTTCTTTAATGCCGGTGTGAGGTGCAGGAGCCGATGCAAGTCTGCACCTCACACCGGCGCTTAGGTTGTATGGAGGGGGCAGTGGCGTCCCCCAGCTAATTTCAGTAGCCAGGGCCGCTGCTCAGAGCCCCCCAGCCGGTGTGAGGGGATCTCAGGAGCGAGGGCAGAGCCCGAGGTCGCACGTCTGCAGGAGATGATTAAGCCACGCCCCCTCATCCCCCTCCCGGAGGATGGAGAGCGCAGCTCTGCCTAAGACAAGGGGAGAATGAGGACGTACACAGCTCCTCCCTCCCCCACACACCGCCTCTCCCTTCCCCCTGCTCTGTCTACACAGGACCTGATTTATCACGGGGAGGTTTCAAGTATTCACGGGAGAAAATACAGAGCGGGGAGAGGACATGTGTGAGGAGAATGCACTGCACGGGCTGGGGATTTCACCTCACACCGGCTCAGGTGAGGAGGCCGAGCATGCAGGCGGCGGGAAGGGTGGTTTATATGTATGTAATGTATGATTAGGGGGGGTGTATCAGCGGCGGGTGTATGTATGATGTGTGCATATGTATGGTGTATGTGTCATGTGTATATATGAAGTGTATATGTGTATGGTGTCCGTGTATGTGTGATGTGTGTATGATGTGGGGTGTATCAGCGGCAGGTGTATGTATAATGTGTGCATATGTATGGTGTATATATATGATGTATGTATGGTGTGTGTATGGTGTCTGTGTATATATGATGTGTGTATGGTGTCTGTGTGATGTGTGTATGAAATGTATGATATAGGGGGCAGCAGCAGGTGTATGTATGATGTGTGCATATGTATGGTGTGAGTGGATGTGTGCATATGTGTGTATATGTGTATGTGTGATGTGTGTATGTAATTTATGATATAGGGGCAGCGGCAGGTGTATGTATGATGTGTGTATGGTGTATGTGTGATGTGTATGTGTGATGTGTGAATGTAATGTATGATATAGGGGCAGCGGCAGGTGTATGTATGATGTGTGCATATGTATGGTGTGAGTGTATATGTGTATGTGTCTATATGATGTGTGTATGGTATATGTGTGATGTGTGTATGTAATGTATGATGTGGGGGGGGCAGCGGCAGGTGTATGTATGTTGTGTGTATGGTGTATGTGTGTATGTAATGTATGATGTAGGGGGCAGCGGCAGGTGTATGTATAATGTGTGCATATGTATGGTGTATGTGTCATATGTATATATGATGTATGTATGGTGTCTGTGTGATGTGTGTATGTAATGTATGATATGGGGGGCAGCGGCAGGTGTGTGTATGTATGATGTGTGCATATGTATGGTGTATGTGTCATGTGTATATGGTATGTGTGTGATGTGTGTATGTAATGTATGATGTGGGGGGCAGCGGCAGGTGTGTGTATGTATGATGTGTGCATATGTATGGTGTATGTGTCATATGTATATATGATGTATGTATGGTGTCTGTGTGATGTGTGTATGTAATGTATGATATGGGGGGCAGCGGCAGGTGTGTGCATGTATGATGTGTGCATATGTATGGTGTATGTGTCATGTGTATATATGATGTATGTATGGTGTGTGTATGGTGTCTGTGTATATATGATGTGTGTATGGTGTCTGTGTGATGTGTGTATGAAATGTATGATATAGGGGGCAGCAGCAGGTGTATGTATGATGTGTGCATATGTATGGTGTGAGTGGATGTGTGCATATGTGTGTATATGTGTATGTGTGATGTGTGTATGTAATTTATGATATAGGGGCAGCGGCAGGTGTATGTATGATGTGTGTATGGTGTATGTGTGATGTGTATGTGTGATGTGTGAATGTAATGTATGATATAGGGGCAGCGGCAGGTGTATGTATGATGTGTGCATATGTATGGTGTGAGTGTATATGTGTATGTGTCTATATGATGTGTGTATGGTATATGTGTGATGTGTGTATGTAATGTATGATGTGGGGGGGGCAGCGGCAGGTGTATGTATGTTGTGTGTATGGTGTATGTGTGTATGTAATGTATGATGTAGGGGGCAGCGGCAGGTGTATGTATAATGTGTGCATATGTATGGTGTATGTGTCATATGTATATATGATGTATGTATGGTGTCTGTGTGATGTGTGTATGTAATGTATGATATGGGGGGCAGCGGCAGGTGTGTGTATGTATGATGTGTGCATATGTATGGTGTATGTGTCATGTGTATATATGATGTGTGTATGGTATGTGTGTGATGTGTGTATGTAATGTATGATGTGGGGGGGTGGGGCCAGTGGTGGGTGTATGTATGATGTGTATGTATGATGTATGTAATGTAATGTCGGAACTGCATTAACTGCACCCACATGGACAAGGGCCCACACATCAAACATCCAACCACAAACAGACAGTACAGGATAAGATGGTACCTGACCTGTACATCTGAGTTTGTGGTGTATGTTCTCACATGCCCTTGCCAGCTGCTATATGTAGGTGAAAATACATTGGAGTTCCGAACGAGGTTCAACAAACATAGGTACTCAATACGTAAGAAACGTCTGGACTTACCCGTAGCTAAACATTTTACGGAATCTGGACATCATGAAAATGACCTCAGATTTACTTTGCTAGATCATGTTCCTATATCAAAGAAAGGCGGTGACCGAGTTAGCATACTCAAAAGGTGCGAATTACGTTGGATCCATGAGTTGGGCACATTACGCCCCCATGGACTTAACATAGATTTCACTGTAACCACAGGTATCTACAAATTATCTCGATGATTTGACCTGCCAGTTAAACTTGAATGTATATATAAATTGTGACACACATACTGAGCATTGTACTAAGTCCTCTATCATTCACTGTATATGAATAATACGATCAAATTCTATACCGTGTTCTTCTTTCAACATGCTAATTATTCTCGTTTTGTTTTTATGCAGATGATCAGGGGACACGTCGATCAAACACCACTGACCATCATCTATCTGACCACTCTACCAGCTCCAACCCTCACCACCCGAGTGCAGTCAACCAAGACTGAAATTGCTTTCACCAACGTTTATTTTACTCTCCTGTATACATCTCTATGTGAGCTAGATTAACTGACCAGTCTACATAAACACAGCTATACACTGATGCATGTATATACAGATGTGCATGTATATAATCATGTGCCTATGTATATACTGTGCAGGTGCTTCACACTGTTTGCCTTCACAGTCACACCCTGTCACCATCCTCACACTTATACATATATACCCGTAGTTGCCTTTATCACATTTTTTATTTAATTTTTCATTTTATTTTATTTTTCCCCTTAACACCTAATTTTCCATTTCCAACATCCTTATACACTAAAGATTCACCCACTCATGCACATCTATCCCCTATCATTGTCTACATACACTCCTGCTCTCGCCACACTAATACACACTTCTCATTTTTCGTAGTTACTTATATACATTCATCCACACTGTAACATTACATCCGAATTGACAGACTCAGTACGGGAGCTTTGCCGGCACCACACATGGCTTCATTGAAATCAGTACACAACCATACGCATGCGCCAAATAGGACACTACTTTCCCTTAAGTGTCATGGCGCTCGTGGCATCCGGAAGCACAGTGAGTGTGCGCGGACTGCGAGCTACAGTGCCGTTGCCTAGCAACGTGCGACGCCCCCTTGCGATTGGCTGAACTCCGGCTGGCCTGCGGAATTCCCTAGAGCCGTGTGCACACACGGCGTCAGGGAATGGCCGCCATTACCACAGATGGGTGAGTGTTTGACCCCGTGGCATGTTCCCCTGATTACTTTTAATGTCCACACACCTGTACACTAATTGTCACTTACACATGATGCGATATATGTCAGATTGTATATACTGTACAGCACTGATTACACTGTCTTGTTAAAAATATGCATTTTTTCTATTTACCACTATGCTCTTGTTTTACGCAACTGTCACAGCATCCATTGTATTGCATGTTTTTTCTTTATTGAGCACAATCACCTTTGATATTGTACCCCATATAAATATGGGAGGAGTGCGTCACTTTCTTATGCTTGAAAAAGACCGTGGTGACGGTCGAAACGTTGTATCTTACCTTGAGGTAATAAACCTATTTTGATCACTATTGGAGTGCTGCGGGACGCTTTATTCTACTATACATCACTGCTGCTGCCAGTGACCCGGGCTGCGATTGGGCCCGCCTGCACCCGCTACACCTTTGCATCCCTGGTGTGCTGCTCCTCCGTGCTATCTGGACATATGTAATGTATGATATAGGGGGCAGTGGCCGGTGTATGTATATGTGTATGTATGATGTGTATGCATGTATGTTTTGTTCAGGGGAGGACTGACAAGTGCTGCCGCCAGTTGTGCTATCTAATTTTATTTATTTTTAGTGGTTTCTGGCCACCCGCACTAAATTGAACCCCCAGAATCCCACCCCCTTCATACTCACCCGCCAACCAAGAGCCCCACGGATGCACACAAACACGTCCGAACCAAAACTACAACTCCCAGCATGTTACACCATAACCTAAACTGTAGAACTATAAAGTGTAACATGCTGGGAGTTGTAGTTTTGGTTCGGGTCAGCTGCAGAGCCATAGGCTGCATCAGGGCATGCTGGGTGTTGTAGTTACTAACTGCAATTCCCAGTATTCCTTGACACAGCCTATGGCTCTGCAGCTGACACAAACCAAAACTACAACTCAGCATGTTACACAATAACCTTAACTGTCCTACTATACAGTGCAACATGCTGCAACACCCACACAACTAGAGATGAGCGAATTTACAGTAAATTCGATTCGTCACAAACTTCTCGGCTCGGCAGTTGATGGCTTATCCTGCATAAATTAGTTCAGCTTTCAGGTGCTCCGGTGGGCTGGAAAAGGTGGATACAGTCCTAGAAAAGAGTCTCCTAGGACTGTATCCACCTTTTCCAGCCCACGGGAGAACCTGAAAGCTGAACTCATTTATGCCGGATAAGCCATCAACTGCCGAGCCGAGAAGTTCGTGACAAATCAAATTTACTGTAAATTCGCTCATCTCTACACACTACACAACCATAGGCTGTATCAGGGCATGCTGGGTGTTGTAGTTATCTAGTAACTAAATGCAACTTCCAGCATTTTCTGACACATAATTAGAGTAAATAAAATGCACCACACAAACTGGAGAAGCAGAATCCCCAGTAACACAGCGCTGTTCACTGTTACCCAATCAAAAGACTCCATATATAAGTCCCTATGAAGACTGAAAAATAGTGATTAAAATATTTTAAGAAGTGCGTATATATGTGAATAAGCCCCTTTCCTAATAAAAGTTCCGATAAAAACTACAGATCATGTCACACAAGATTACCCTCATCCCTGGATATGGAAAAATTGGAGTTATAGGGGTCAGGTGGGGCGGGGGGCTTGCCTCGGGTGTAAAAGGAGCTAGCTACACCTCTCCCGCCGCCTCTCGGGGGAGAGGGATCGTACTAAATTGGTTGAAATTATTTTATCTACCAGGACAAGTGGTTTTTCTTGAGGGACAAGTAGATTATGTTCTGCTTTAGTCCCTTGGACTAGTTTTTTTTTTTTTGTTTTTTTTCCACACCCCTGTGGTCTCTTCCTTTGGTACAAAAGGTTGAGATTGGTTCCATTACATGGTCAGACCCCGCACCAGTGGTTCTCTCCATATTGAACATACCCTTGGAAAAGAATCTTCTATTTTCCCAACCAACCACACAAAAAGAAATTGCCCAACACCTAGAAGACTATTGCTGGTCTTAACAGCAATGGAGAGGTGGATGGCTTCAACCCCTGGAATGCCCAGAAAACATTTATTTGCGAGGGCTAAAATAAAAGTGAGGGTGCATACACACCACGTTTTTGCTATACAGTTCCCGTATACAGTTTCAAGGCAAAACCGTACGGAACTGTATAGAAAACCGGATGCATTGACTTAACATTGTAAAACGTATGTCAAATGCATCATCCGGTTTAGTCAGTTTTGCATCTTATGTGGTTTTGTCCAGTTTTTTTACCCGTACCTAAAACTGTAGTTTACCAGGTTTTTTGGTCCGGGTGAAAAACTGTATTAAACCGTATATGTTTTGTTTTTTTTTTAACATGGGAGTCAATGGGAACCATACAGAACTATGTGCGTAAGGTTCAACCAGTTTTCACCATACGGTTTTTGACTTTGCACAGTTTTTTTTTCTTGGAATTTCAATCAAACAAGTGAAACTTTATTCAAAATGGAGTGAAAAGTCAAAAATGTACACTTTTTTTCTTTAAAAAAAACTGATGCAAAAACTGATGCAACAGGACAATTTTTCAAACCGTATATGGCTTAACATTTGTACACACGTTTTGAGGAATACGTTTTTCATCAAAAACCTGATACAGGAACTATATTGCACAAACGTGGTGTGCATGCACCCAAAATGGAGTGCAACAAGTGCCTCTGAGGTCTTCTATGTGATTGATATTTCAGTGTCCTGTGGCTTCAGGTAGAACATGGATTTTAGTATTTGGTTTATCTGCCCTATTCCAAGAGAAGGCCAGTGTGCATGAATTTCAGAACAAAAAAAGAGGGGGGGGGGACTGCTAGGCTTAGTGTGGGGTGAATCGGGCCCCCAGAACACTTGCATTAACAAATAATAGTCCAAATTTGGTGCTTTTCGATCACAAACTATAGGAATATTTGAACTTTTTCTTAGTATAGTAGAATGTCCAGACCAAAGGCTGTCCAGGCATGCTGGGAGTTGTAGTTTTGCAACATCTGGAGGCACCCTAGTTAAGAAACACTGGTCCAGATAGTCTCTCTTTAGAGAGCCCTCAAAACTACAAACAGTTCTATGTGATGGAAGAACACACCTAAAGTTCTGGTTATACAGAATACACAACCAAAAGAGTCCTGTAGTGCCTCACTGCGACTCAAAGTGCCCATGGGAAGGTTTCTTTATGATAAATGCCCAGAGTGAAACACAGCTTCTGGCAAAGCCATCAACTAACAAAGGAGGGGTCGGGCAAGTGCTCAGGGTACTTATTAAAAAGGGAAACTGCCTGCAGTGCCACTCGCACTAACTTTTTTTTAGGGTGTTAAACAGGGCATGTGGCCTATTTTATCCATAACTCAGGAACAGCGCAGCAGATCTGAAAATGGCAACCTGCTTGGAATCAGCATCACCCACATCATCAGGGTACGTTCACATGTGTATTTTGATGAAGATTTATGTCAATATTTCATAAAGCAAATTTAGCAGCAAAATATGCATGTGTGAACATACCCTAAACCTGTATAAGCAGGTCAGTGTGGGTGATATTGCTGCCAGTTTTCCTTTAAAGGGAAACTAAAATACATCTCAACCCCTCTAACTTTACTAAACAGGTGGTTAGTGCGCCTGATCCTGAGGAAAACAATATTCCTTAACCCATTCCATTCAGCTCTTCCAGGGATCTGCACCTCTGACGCAGTCTCCGGGGTCCCATTCGCACTGCTCCACTCATGAATATTCCTTCTCTATAAGCGGAATGGCGCAAACAGGACGGCTTAAGACGCGCATAATCTTCAAACCTGCCCTCAGTGCAGTTAAAGAGTTAATTTGCATATTACAAGATTATGCTATACCTCTGGCCCAGGTAAGGAATACATTGACTTCCTGTATATTCAGGTTAGAAAGGTTGATCCAGTTGTGACAGCAGTGTCCTGGACATTCCAAGCCTTGATATTCAGTCAACCTGCACGAATAGACCATTAGGTTTATTATATCTATTCTATATAGAGCTGCCAAGGATCAGAACAGCTGATCGCTTCCCATTATATATAACTCCAAGCACTGCCACATTCCATCTCTATGAAGGAAATGCTGCAGTCACTATGACAGTCCACTATGGGGGTAGGAGCCTGCATACAGGACTATAACAATACACATGGGGTTCTGTGCCCAGGACTATGAGACACAGAAGGTTCCTATGATCAGTTACTCTGCAGTGACAGAACAATAGATGGTGTGAAGGCCCGGCCTGTACAAGCTCCTGCTGACGCCTCTCTACAAGCACACACTACCGACACCTCGCAGACAATAGGAACATGGCTGCATCACTGGGACTGTCACCTTGTGGGACACGAGCGAGTATCTACACAGAGCACACACAACCGGAACCCCCTTCACATCTCTCCCCCAGCTCGGGGAACGCATAGGCTCCCACACAAAGACACCGGCCGGCTTCTCCTCACACACTTCCGGTGCGACACACAGGCCCGCCGCTCCAGCCCGGGATAGCGGTTCTCCCATACTCCCCCGGGGCGCAGCTCATGTCACAACACATTCCGCCCTGACAGCAGGCAGCGCACTCCTCACCTCCTCCTCCGCTTCCCGCGACTTCTCAGGGACCCCGTCGGGCGCAGCTTGATGACGACACCGCTAAAGCCGGGGAAAGCAAAACGCGCCAGTGACGTCCGAGTCGCGCTAAAACGCTCTCTGCGTGTGACGGCCGAACGCGGGCTCCTGTCATGTGACGTCACCGAGCCTCTTGGTTATTCTAGCAACAGCTGCGTTCTCTTATGTGCCTGAGCTTTCCCGTGGACTATTGGGCTTGTTCATCAAAACGGACCGTAAGAAATCGTGTTTGTTGCCTATAGCAACCAATCACAGTGCGGCTTTATTTTACCAGAGAAGTATAGGAATTTAAAGTTGCGCCCTTATTAGTTGCTATGGGAAAACCAATCACAAAAACGAATTTGCCCATAGCAACCAATCATAGCGGGGCTTTCATTTCAATTTTTTACATGTTGGAAAGTTTTTTTCTAACCATTACTTCAAATGTTTTCGCTTTCCTTTTCTACTCTCCTCGATTTTTTACTATTTTTGTGGTAAAATTGCAAACTTGGTGAATCATCGCTGTTGAGGCTATTGCGCAGTCCTAAGTACACATGCCCATCCCTGTTATGTGCGTCAAACAGGCAGAGTTTTACATTGAGTTTCCCACTAGGAGTTTGCGCTGCAGCTCAAACTTGAAGCAGGAAACACACTGTAAACCCGCCAGTGTGAATGTACCCTGTACATTCACATTGTGGGGGGCAAACCTCCAGCTGTTGCAAAACTACAACTCCCAGCATGTACTGACAGACCGTGCACCGTGCATGCTGTGAGTTGTACTTTTGCAACAGCTGGAGGCACACTGGTTGGAAAACCTTCAGTATAGTGGTCTCCAAACTTTAGCCCCCCCAGATGTTGCTAGGTAACTACTCACCGGCTTCCGTAGTCTTCACGAGGGAGCCACACACCATCGCCGCCTGCCACCGCCGATCAGGTAAGGGACCTCCTGGGGGGGGGGGGGGGTTAAAGTTCAGTTCCCCCGTTCTGCCCGGATTACTGTCGGTGGTCAGAACGGGGGAACTGAACTTTACCCCCCCCCCCCCCCCGATCCTCTATTGGTCAGTCTTCTGACTAACCAATCGCAGGGATAGGAGGGGTGGCACCCCTGCCACCTAACTCCTATCCCTTCAGGGGGACCTGGGGTGTCTTGGACACCCCCGATCAACCTGATTCACCGGGTCACCTGACACCCATATGACCCAGAATCGCCGAAAATCTCCGGTCTGGGTTGACCGGTGATTTCCGGCAATCGTTGACATGGTTGGGGGGGAGGTCTCAGGACCGGCTAGCGGCGGGGACCGGAATTCCCACGGGCGTACACCCATACACCTTATGTCCTTAAGGACTCAGGATGCAGGTAGTATGCATAGGCCCTGCGTTCTGAAGAGGTTAAAGGGGTTTTCCAGGAAAAAACTTTTTTTTATATATCAACTGGCTCCAGAAAGTTAAACCAGGGATGTGGAATTCCTATCACCTGACGCCCGGGACAAGCAGTTCCGGACGCCGGGCAGGTGATTTTTTCAGGCATTTAGCCCTGCTTTGGGCAAGCAGCGTTAAATGCCGGAAGAATTCACACAGGTCCGCTCACACTGTTACTGTACTTACATCTCCCTGCAGCAGTCTATAACGAGACTTCCTTGCGGGGATGCGCGCGATTGGTGACGTCATCACATATGCGGCTCAGGACGTCGGGATGCTGACGTCCCGTGCAGCACCTGTGATGATGTCACCTATCGTGCGCATCCCTGCAAGGAAGTCTCGTTATAGACTGCTGCAGGGAGATGTAAGTACAGTAACAGTGTGAGCGGACCTGTGTGAATTCAGAGTGAGTGATATAAACTTGCCTAATATGAGGGCCTGCTTGATCACCAGGGGCAAAACTATATTCTTAAGGGGCATAATTGTTTAAATACCGGGGGGTAATATCTATCTGAGGGCCTGTATAAACCTATTTGGAAACCCTACCTGATCATCAGGTAGGGCTCCCCAGTAGGTAGACAGGCCCCCAGGTAGATATGATCCCCATCAGTGATGGGGGTCATAGCTATCTGGGGCCTCTATACCTATTTTGGAGCCATACCTAATGGGGGTCATATCTATCTGGTACCTGTCTTTATATGGGGGAGCCCTACCTGATTGGGGTGATATCTATCTGGGGGCCTCAGGGATGTGGAAATTGTATGCAGTTCCGGGCGCTGGGCAGGTGAATTCTTCAGGCATTTAGCCCTGCTTCGGGCAAGCAGGGCTAAATGCCTGAGGAATTCACATATAACGGGGCAATCAATTTTGCCCTGTAACTTAACTCCTATAGACTGCAGCTGTGTGCTGCAGTCTATAGCGAGCCGCGCAGGATGACAGCATCCCGGCGTAGGCGCGTGCGATGATGTCACTCATCACGTGCCCCTCCGTCCGGACTAAGCATGCGGTCCAGTAACAAAAGTTACCACCGAGCCCCTGAGCCTGCCGGAGCACACATGGGGCCAAAGTACAGGTGGCAGGGGATCAGAGAGGAGGGGAGGTTTGGTTAATAATGTGGGAGAGTAGAGGGGGGTTGGGCTGAAATATAACGACACAGGGGGCATCAGATGGTAGGGGGGTATAATGACACAGGGGGCATCAGGGAGAGGAATTTAATGACACAGGGGGCATCAGAGGGGGGTGGGGGATATAATGACCCTGGGGGCATCAGAGGGGGGGGGGGGGGAATATAATGACCCTAGGGGCATCAGAGGGGAAGGGGGGGATATAATTTCCCTGGGGGCATCAGAGGGGGGGGATATAAAGACAATGGGGGCATCAGAGGGGGGGGGACACTGGGGGCATCAGAAGGGGGGATATAATGACACTGAGGGCATCAGAGGGCGGGGGGATATAATGGCCCAGGGGGCATCAGGGGGGGGGGTAACATATTGGTGCAGGGGGCCCTACTTGATCCCTACCTGATAAAGGTAGTAAACAACAACAGTGCCCATAAGGCACAAAATTCCTCCTAATCCCTACTCCTATAAAATTTAACTATCTTGCCACTATCTTGCCTAATGTGTTTTTCACTGTTCTTATCAAGAACTAGTTTAGGGGAAGGATGTTCAGCACACTGGTGCTCACTAATATTAGTGAGCACCATTGTGCTGAACCTCCTTCCCCTAAACTAGTTCTTGATAAGAACAGTGAAAAACATATTAGGCAAGATAGTGGACCAATACAGTGGAACTAGTTGTGATTTGAACAATAACTCTCCTGATTTAATTAAAGAATTAAATTAAAGTTAAGTTTTATAGGAGTAGGGATCAGGAGGAATTTTGTGCCTTATGGGCACTATTGTTGTTTACTGCTAGAGATACCCTACCCTTCTCCTGGGGCAATTGTGGTTTTTGTGTTGTTGATCTACCTGATAAAGGGACATACCTTCCTGAAGGGGGACTACCTACTTAAAGGAATACTGTAGTGCAAAATAACATCCCCATAAGTGATAGATCGCGGGACAACCCCCCCCTCCCCATCTCTTGTATGAGGCCCCAGCAGATGGCATGAAGGGAATGTTCCATCCCTGCATGACACAGCTGCTGAAATGCCCACACCCCTGTAAACAGATTTGAAAATTACTTCTATTAAAAAATCTTAATCCTTTCAGTACTTATGAGCTTCTGAAGTTAAGGTTGTTCTTTTCTGTCTAAGTGCTCTCTGATGACACGTGTCTCGGGAACCTCCCAGTTTAGAAGCAAATCCCCATAGCAAACCTCTTTTAAACTGGGCGGTTCCTGAGAGACGTGTCATCAGAGAGCACTTAGACAGAAAAGAACAACCTTAACTTCAGAAGCTCATAAGTACTGAAAGGATTAAGATTTTTTAATAGAAGTAATTTACAAATCTGTTTAACATTCTGGAGCCAGTTGATATATAAAAAAAAGTTTTTTCCTGGATAAGCCCTTTAAAAAAATAAAAATTCAAATACGGGGCTGTATGAGGGCTAATTTTTTGCTTCATGATCTGTAGTTTTTTTTTTTTATTACCACTTTTATGTATATATGACTTTTTGATCGCAATTTTTTTTAATGTGATGTAGCCAAAACAGCAATTTTGGACTTTTTATTTTGTATTTTTTTTTTAAGCTGTTCACCGTACGGGATCGTTTACATTATATGCCAAAATGAAATACACATCCCATCACCATCATAATTTAAAAACTGCTACCATTTTTGACCCCCAAAAACCAAGCGGTGAGTACTTATAGCATTTGGTACAAAAATACCAAGTGTAATCCTAGGATTAAGACTATGTTTTCTTTGGTCCATTTTATGCAGATTTTAACCCCACCAGGACCAAGGGCATACAGGTTCCCCTTCACGTCCTGGAACTTTAGGACCGAGGGCGTACCTGTACGCTCTCGGTTTTTCCGTTCGCCGCCGGTAACCGAGCGGTGAATGGAACAGGATGCCTGCTGAAATCGTTCAGCAGGCATCCCGTTCCACACCTAGGGGGGTTCTGAGACCTCGCCATGTCGGCGATCGCCGGTTAATTCAGACCGGTGATTCTGGGTCTTCGGTGACCCGGAAAAAAAGGAGACCCGATCCCCCTCGAAGGGATAGGAGTGAGGTGGCAGGGGTGCCACCCCCTCCTATCCCTGCTATTAGTTGGTCAAAAGCGACCGACCAATAGCAGATCTGAGGCAGGGGGGTTAAAGTTCGGTTCACAGTAGTCCTGGCAGAGCGAGGGAACTGTGCTGGGAGCGGCGCCGGAGGTCCTTTACCGAAAACGTGTGGCAATCCTCCTGCTGGTGGTGCGGCGGTGATCCTGCTACTGACAGAAGCCAGGTAAGTTGTTGCCTAGCAACACCTGGAGGGGCACACTATACAGTGGTCTCTAATCTGTAGCCCTCCAGATGTTGCAAAATTACAGTTCCCAGCATGCCCATAAAGTAGTTTGCTGTCTGGGCATGCTGGGATTTGTAGTTTTGCAACATCTGGAGGGCAACAGTTTGGAGATCACTGTGCGGTGGTCTCTAAACCGTGGCCCTCTGAATCTTGCAAAACTACAACTCCCAGCATGCACGGACAACAATCGGCTGTCTCGGCATGCTAGGAGTTGTAGTTGCGTGCCTCCAGCTGTTGCATAGCTACAATTCCCAGCATGTCCTTCGGTGATCCGTACATGTTGGGAGTTGTAGTTTTGCAACAGCTGGAGGCACACTGGTTGGAAAATGCAGAGTTAGGTAACAGAACCTAACTCAAGGTTTTCCAACCAGTGTGCCTCCAGCTGTTACAAAAATACAACTCCCAGCATTCACGGTCTGTCAGTGCATGTTGGGAGTTGTAGTTTTGCAATAGCTGAAGGTTTTCTCCCCCCCCCCCCCCCCCATGTGAATGTACAGGGTAAGTTCACACGGGCGGGGATTTACAGTGAGTTTCCTGCTTTAAGTTTCCGCCGCAGCTCAAACTCCTAGTAGGAAACTTGCCGTAAACCCCCGCCAGTGCGAATGTACCCTAAAAAAAATTACACTACACAAAATAATGAGTAAAATACTACATATACCCTTACACTCTACCCACCTTCCCTCCCCCCAATTAAGATGAAAAACGTCTCGTTTCCAAAACGGAGCCTCCAGCTCTTGCAAAACAACAACTCCCAGCATTGCCGGACAGCCACTGACTGTCCAGGCATGCTGGGAGTTTAGCAACAGCTGGAGGCTCCCTGTTTGGGAATCACTGGGTAGAATATTTTTGGTAGCGGAGGCAATAGTAACGCTTGCATCCTGCTCCGCCCCTATGCAAATCCGTAATTTAGGCCTCAAATGCACATGGCGCTCTGTGGGTGCACTACAATGCTCAGAAGAGAAGGAGCTCCATTGGGCTTTTGGAGAGAGAATTTGTCTGGAATTGAAGGCCATGTGCCAGAACAGTGGACCCCCACAATAAAATGTTTCATTTTCACAGCCCACTGTTCCAAAGATTTGTCAAACGCCAGTGGGGTGTAAATGCTCACTGCACCCCTTATTACATTCTGTGAGGGGTGTAGTTTCCAAAATGGGGTCATGTGGGGGGGGGGGGTCCACTGTTCTGGCACCATGTTGTATACGCACATGGCTCCCGATCCCATTCTAAACAAATTCTCTCTCCAAAAGCTCAATGGCGCTCCTTCTCTTCTGTGCATTGTAGTTCACCCGCAGAGCACTTTACATCCACATATGGGGTATTTTCATACACAGAAGAAATGGTGTTACAAATTTTGGGGGGCATTTTCTCCTATTACCCCTTTATAAAATGAATGAAAAACCAGCATTTTAGTGAAAAAAAAAATTTCATTTACATATCAGATTTTAATGAAATGTCGTCAAACACCTGTGTGGTGTTAAGGATCACTGTGCCCCTTGTTACGTTCCTTGAGGGGTGTAGTTTCCAAAATAGCATGCCATGTGTTTTTAAAAATTTTTTTTTGCTGTTCTGGCACCATAGGGGCTTCCTAAGCGCGACATGCCCCCCCTAAAGGGTTAACAAACTTTGTGAATGTCATTTTGAATACTTTGAGCGTATTGTCTTCTCATAAATCTAATCTGTGTGCACATAGGTGGTGTTTTCTTTTTTTGCTGTCAAACTAATTTGGGCCTAGTTACTGTGAAAAGCACTTGTTTCTGTAGTTTAATACAGTTTTAAGCGTAGTGGAGCGTAATGTAGTACCCACATAAGTGTAAACTGTACGTACACCTACGTGGTGTACGATTTTGTTCCTGTTAAATTCATAAGGGCCTAGTTAGTCTGAAAGGCCAGCCTAAACCACACACCTGCTTTTGTAGTCAAATACAGTTTTCAGAGAACTGATGGCTTGTGCCGAGCCGAGGTGGAGAGTCCCAAGCCGTCATTTCTTTGCGAAAAAGGCAGTACCTGCCCTACACAATTATGTGGAACAAAAAGTGGGCCAGTCCTTGAGCTTGGCGGTGTGTACCAAAGTGCACGGCAGCGCTGATGTGGGGAGCTGTAACTACGGTCAGGGACAATACATGTCTTTTACGGCACACTTGGTGAATGTGGTTACTGCACAGGCACAACAGCAACTTGGACAGGTCACGCTGCCTCCACGGTTTCACGCCGTTGGTCCTGCGACAGTGTGTGACTCAGCCTCCTCATCCTCCACCGTGTCCTCAGCCTCAATTGCACAGACAAGTCTCAGTGCCCCTCCAGCATACCATGTGTCCAGGGAATGGCGTTGTCACGCTTTTCTTCACATGGTTTGCCTTGGCGAAAGGAGTCAAACGGGATGAACTGCTAAGTGATTCATCAAGAAATTGAATCATGGCTTACTCCAGGAAAACTGGAAATGGGAACCATGATGACCCACAACGGGAAGAACATCTTGTCTGCGTTGCGTCAAGGAAGCCTGAGCCATGCATCCTGCATGGCACATGTGTTCAGTCTGGTTGTCAAGCGGTTCCTGATGTGTTTCACCCCTCTGCAAGACATACTAACAATGAGAAGGAAACTTTGCATGCACTTCAGCCACTCGTACACTGCAAAGAACACCCTTCTTGAGCTGCAGCATCAAAGCGGCATTCCACAACATAATCTGATATGCGACGTTTCCACCCGTTGGAATTCCACCCTCCATATTTTCGACCAATTATAATGAAAAGCCATTAACGATTTCTTGATGATCCAAGCAGATAGGGGGACTCCCCTGTGTAACTTTAATGTCAATCAGTGGCAGCTCATATGTGACACCTGCCGTTTCCTCAGGCCCTTTGAGGAAGCCACATTATTAGTCACCAGGATTACGGGATGAACAACTTCATTCCACTGCTTCATTTCCTACAACAGATGGTGGAAACGATGGCTGCTCGGGGCACTGGAGACGTGGCGCCTACATCTCACGGCCACGTGCTATTAAATGAGTAGTCCAGTGGTGAACAACTTATCCCCTATCCTAAGGATAGGGGATAAGTTTCATATTGCGGGGGGTCCAACCCTTGGGGCCCCCCAAGATCTCCTGTACGGGGCCCCGACAGCCCGCAGGAAGGGGGCGTGTCGACCAAAGCACAAAGCGGCTTCCGACACGCCCCCTCAATACAACTCTGTGGCAATCTCTGGCTCTGCCATAGCGATGTATTGAGGGGGCACGTCGGCCGCCGCTTCGTGCAGTAGTGGACACCCGCTATCTGGCCGAAGAGCCTGGCCCCCGTACAAAGAGATCGCAGGGGGCCCCAGCAGTTGAACCCCCGCGGTCTCAAACTTATCCCCCAACCTTAGGATAGGGGATACGTTTTTCACCACTGGACTACCCCTTTAACCCTTTAGACGCAAGTAACAAAAATACAGTAACAAAAACACACTTCTGACAGCTCAGTCGGGCTGATGGGGACCATCGCCGTGAAATCGCGATGTCCCGATCAGCTAGAACGCAAGTGGAGGGTCCATTACCTGCCTCCGGTGTGTGTTGAAATTAAGGCTTGAGCAATCGACCGCCGATAACACTGATCATTGCCCATGGCAATGATCTGTGTATCAGATCAGTGTGTGCAGTGCTATAGCCACTAGAGGGGGCTATAACACTGCAAAAAAAAAAAGTGTGAAAAAAAGTTAATAAAGATCATTTAACCCCTTCCCCAATAAAAGTAAGATTCACCCCCCTTTTTCCCATTTAAAAAAAAAAATTGTGTAAATAAAAATGTGGTATCGCCACATGCAGAAATGTCAGAACTATAAAAATATATTGTTAATTAAACTGCACAGTCAATAGGGTACTCGCAAAAAAAATTCCAAAGTCCAAAATAGCGTATTTTTGGTCACTTTTTATATCATGAAAAAATGAATAAAAAGCGATCAAAATGGCAGATCAATACAAAAATTTAAATGCTAAAAACTTCAGATCACGGCACAAAAAATTAGCCCTCATACCACCCTGTACGAGGAAAAATAAAAAAAAGTTATAGGGGTCAAAAGATGACAATTTTAAATGTATTCATTTTCGTGCATGTAGTTATGATTTTTTCTAGAAGTAAGACAAAATTAAAGGGGTATTCCAGGCAAAATATTTTCTTATATATATATATTAACTGGCTCCGGAAAGTTAAACAGATTTGTAAATTACTTCTATTAAAAAATCTTAATCCTTCCAATAGTTATTAGCTTCTGAAGTTTTCTGTCTAACTGCTCAATGATGATGTCACGTCCCTGGAGCTGTGCATGATGGGAGAATATCCCCATAGGAACTGCACAGCTCCCGGGACGTGAGTCATCAGTGAGCAGTTAGACAGAAAACAACAACTCAACTTCAGAATCTAATAACTATTGGAAGGATTAAGATTTTTAAATGGAAGTAATTTACAAATCTGTTTAACTTTCTAGAGCCAGTTGATATATTAAAAAAAAGTTTTGGCATGGAATACGCCTTTAACCCCTTAAGGACTCAGCCCATTTTGGCCTTAAGGACTCAGACAATTTAATTTTTACTAGAGGTGCACCGAAATGGAAATTTCAGAACCGAAACAAAGCCGAAATAAAAAAAAATGTCCGGCCGAAACCGATACCGAAAATGACTTCTCCCCGTCTTCTGGTAAAATGCAGCGCTCCGCTCATTAGATTAGATTAGATTCCCCCACATTAGATTGCCAGCTCCCCCACATTAGGTCGGGAGTTCCCCCACATTAGTAGGCAGCTCCCCCACAATAGTAGGCAGCTCCCCCACAATAGTAGGCAGCTCTCCCACAATAGTAGGCAGCTCCCCAACAATAGTAGGCAGCTCCCCCACAACAGTAGGCAGGTTCCCCACATTAGGTCAGCATTTCCCCCACAATAGTAGGCAGTTTCCCCACAATAGTAGGCAGCTCCCCCAACAATAGTAGGCAGTTCCCTCACAATATTAGGCAGCTCCCCCCAACAATATTAGGCAGCTCCCCCCACATTTTTAGGCAGCTCCCCCCCACATTAGGTCAGCAGTTCCCCCACAATAGTAGGCAGGTTCCCCACAATATTAGGCAGCTCCCCCACATTAGGTCAGCATTTCCCCCATAATAGTAGGCAGGTTCACCACAATAGTAGGCAGCTCTCCCCAACAATAGTAGGCAGTTCCCACTAGGGGTGTGAATCGCCAAGAATTTGGCGATTCGAATCGCGATACCAGTGTGGCGATTCGATATATCCCGATATATCGCGATACCGTCTAGGTGACGATACATCGCGATATATCGCCCACCTGGGAGCATTCATAGATCCCAATAGACGCCGCTGTCAGCTTTGACAGCGGCGATCTAGTACTCCGGTGCTCACTTTTCTCATGTTATCCCGTCCGGGCTGCAAAATAAAATAAAACGCACTTTATCTTACCTGCCAACGAGCCCCCGGAGCTCCGGTACAGTCCGGTACAGGTGTTCGGTCCCCGGGCTGTATTCTTCTTACTTCCTGTTAGTCCGGCACGTCACATGGAGCTTCAGCCTATCACCAGCGGAGGCGGGACATCGCTGCGGCCAGTGATAGGCTGAAGCTCCATGTGACGTGCCGGACTAACAGGAAGTAAGAAGAATACAGCCCGGGGACCGAACACCTGTACCGGAGCTCCGGGGGCTCGTTGGCAGGTAAGATAAAGTGCGTTTTATTAAAAATTCCACATCCCTAAAAGAATCGATTCAAAAATATTTTGAATCGATTCTGTATCGGCAAATGAAAAATCGCGATTATCGCGAGAATCGATTTTTTCTTACATCCCTAGTTCCCACACAATATTAGGCAGCTCCCCCCAACAATATTAGGCAGCTCCCCCCCACATTAGGTCAGCAGTTCCCCCACAATAGTAGGCAGGTTTCCCCACAATAGTAGGCAGTTCCCCCACAATATTAGGCAGCTCCCCCCACATTTGTAGGCAGCTCCCCCCCACAATATTACGCAGCTCCCCCCCACAATATCAGGCAGCTCCCCCCAACAATATTAGGCAGCTCCCCCCAACAATATTAGGCAGCTCCCCCCAACAATATTAGGCAGCTCCCCCCCAACAATATTAGGCAGCTCCCCCCCCACAATATTAGGCAGCTCCCCCCCCCAATATTAGGCAGCTCCCCCCCACAATATCAGGCAGCTCCCCCCAACAATATTAGGCAGCTCCACTCCAACAATATTAGGCAGCTCCCCCCACATTTGGTCAGCAGTTCCCCCACAATAGTAGGCAGCACCCCCCACCCCACAGACATACAGCTTCCAGCCATATACAGTGTATGGCTGGAGGCTGTATGTCTGTACTGCTGCCCCCACAGTGTTCCGGTCACCGCTCCTCCGGCCCGGGGTCACATCTACTGCTATGGCTTACGGACCATAGCAGTAGGTGCCGGGACCGGAGGAGCGGTGACCGGAATACTGAAGAAGATGACACGGTCACTTATCAGGCCCCGGCCAGCGCGCGTTCTCCTGTGACGATCCTGCGGTCCTCCTGCGTCTCTATGGTTGTACGCATGGGACGTCAGTGACGTCCCGTGCGTACGACCATAGAGGCGGAGAAGCGAAGGAGGATCGCAGGACGCCGGGGAATGGTGAGTGACCGGCGGACATCCTTATGTCCCGAAAAGATTTTTCGGGACACAGGGATGTCCGGGATAGGATTAGGAATACTTCTTTTTATGTGCCCGGGCCGGCTCCCGTGTGTGGCTGCAGGCGGGGGCCGACCAGAGCATATAAAACCTAATACTGTATACTAAAAACCAGGGGGCCTCCAGCTGTTATGAAACTACAACACAGACTTTGCCGGTCCGGGCATGCTGGTAGTTGTAATTTCACAACAGCTGGAGGCCCCCTGGTTTTTAGTATACAGTATATTAGTTTTTATATGCTCTGGCCGGCCCCCGTCTGCAGCCACACACGGGAGCCGGCCCGGGCACTTAAAAAGAAGTATTCCTATCCCGGAGAGCCCAACCCCCCCACCCCCCCCACAGATGTTGCGGCCGGCCCCCCCTGCACCCCCCACGAGTGCCTCTGCCACTGGCAGTGTTTGTAACTTGTGCTGTGGGCGGGCAGGGGAGGTGGGTCATTATCGGCATATTTTTTGTTGTTTCGGCATTTTGCCGAAATAGCTATTTTTGGCCGATATGTATCGGCCGCCGATATATCGGTGCATCCCTAATTTTTACATTTTCATTTTTTCCTCCTTGCCTTCTAAAAATCATAACTCTTTTATATTTTCATCCACAGACTGGTATGAGGGCTTGTTTTTTGCGCGACCAGTTGTCCTTTGTAATGACATAACTCATTATATCATAAAATGTATGGCGCAACCAAAAAACACTATTTTTGTGGGGAAATTAAAAAGAAAAACGCAATTTTGCTAATTTTGGAAGGTTTCGTTTTCACGCCGTACAATTTACGGTAAAAATGACGTGTGTTCTTTATTCTGAGGGTCAATACGATTAAAATGATACCCATTATTACATACTTTTATATTATTGTTGTGCTTTAAAAAAATCACAAACTTTTTAACCAAATTAGTACGTTTATAATCCCTTTATTTTGAGGACCTCTAACTTTTTTATTTTTCCGTATAAGCGGCGGTATGAGGGCTCATTTTTTGCGCCATGATCTCAACTTTTTTTTGATACTACATTTGCATATAAAAATCTTTTAATACATTTTTTATAATTTTTTTTTATAAAATGTATTTAAAAAGTAGCAATTTTGGACTTTTTTTTTTTTTACGTTCACGCCGTTCACTGTACGGGATCATTAACATTTTATTTTAATAGTTCGGACATTTACGCACGCGGCGATACCAAATTTGTGTATAAAATTTATTTTTTACGCTTTTGGGGGGTAAAATAGGAAAAACGGATATTTTACCGTACTTTTTTATTGGGGGAGGGGATTTTTCCCTTTTTTTTTACTTTTTACATTTTTTTACATTTTTTTTTACGCTTGAATAGTCCCCATAGGGGACTATTCATAGCAATACCATGATAGCTAATATTGATCTGTTCTATGTATAGGACATAGAACAGATCAGTGTTATCGGTCATCTTCTGCTCTGGTCTGCTCGATCTCAGACCAGAGCAGGAGACGCCGGAAGCCAGAAGGAGGAAGGTGAGGGGACCTCCGTGCGGCATTCTGAATGATCGGATCCCCACAGCAGCGCTGCGGGCAATCCGATCGTTCATTTAAATTGCGCACTGCCGCAGATGCCGGGATCTGTATTGATCCCGGCACCTGAGGGGTTAATGGCGGACGCCCGCGAGATTGCGGGCGTTGGCCATTGCCGGCGGGTCCCTGGCTGCGATCAGCAGCCGGGATCAGCCGCACATGACATGGGCATCGCTCTGATGCCCGCGGTTATGCACAGGACGTAAATGTACGTCCTGGTGCGTTAAGTACCACCGCACCAGGACGTACATTTACGTCCTGCATCCTTAAGAGGTTAAGGACTCGGGGTTTTTCCGTTTTTGCGCTTTTGTTTTTTCCTCCTTACTTTTTAAAAATCATAACCCTCTCAATTTTCCACCTAAAAATCCATATTATGGCTTATTGTTTGCGTCATCAATTCTACTTTCCAGTGACATTAGTCATTTTACCCAAAAATTCACGGCGAAACTGAAAAAAAAATCATTGTGCTACAAAATCGAAGAAAAAAAACATTTTGTAACTTTTGGGGGCTTCCGTTTCTATGCTGTGCATATTTCGGTAAAAATGACACCTTATCATTATTCTGTAGGTCCATACTGTTAAAATGATACCCTACATATATAGGTTTGATTTTGTCGCACTTCTGGAAAAAATCATAACTACATGCAGGAAAATTTATACGTTTAAAAATGTCATCTTCTGACCCCTATAACTTTTTTATTTTTCCACGTACAGGGCGGTATGAGGGCTCATTTTTTGCGCCGTGATCCGATTTTTGTTTTGATCTGACTTTTTGATCACTTTTTATTCATTTTTTAATGGTATAAAAAGTGACCAAAATACACTTTTTTGTACTTTGGAATTTTTTTGCGCGTACGCCATTGACTGTGCGGTTTAATTAATGATATATTTTTATAGTTCGGACATTTACGCACGCGGCGATACCACATATGTTTATTTATTTTTTTATTTACACTTTTATTTTTTTATGGGAAAAGGGGGGTGATTCAAACTTTTATTAGGGAAGGGGTTAAATGACCTTTATTAACACTTTTTTATAACTTTTTTTTTTTTTTGCAGTGTTATAGGTCCCATAGGGACCTATAACACTGCACACACTGATCTCCTATGCTGATCACTGGCGTGTATTAACACGCCTGTGATCAGTTATATCGGCACTGAGGAAGCCTCCGTAGCTGGAGGCGGAACGCGTGGGGTCAGCTTCTCCCTGCCTTTGATGTTTAGAGTCCCGGTAGCAGCATTACAGAACTTAGTCTGACAGCCATCCCTCACTATTTCTTGGACTGGACGGACACATTGCACTTTATCAGGTTGTAGTTATGCACCTTACATTTCATTGATAGGTTTATTGTAGGCACTGTGACACTTTGATTTCATTTGGGGATGGGCTGTGAGGTGACTTCACAATCTTTGTCAGCTGTTGTTATTGTTTGTTATACATTGTATATCTAAATATTCTGTTTATTGCTGCATAGATAGTTTTTGGGATTGATTGTGCCGGGACTGATTTACATTTTAGGGTCATTTGTACCCACTGCAGGGTGGGCGTAGCAGGATTATATTCCTCCGCTCTGGATCTTGTTTTTAATTGTGTGTACTTATCTGTCTGCTTTATGATCAACAACAGTAACCTGATTGGTATATATATTTTTCTGTTTTTGTTACAGTTTTCTCCAGTCCTAAGCTGGTACCGCTTTGGAAGGGGCCGCTCTTATCAAATAATGGACTGACTTATACACATTTGCTTAATGAACTCAGCTCGTATGCTTGACTGTTATTATCTTTTGACAGTCCTGACTCACTCAACTGTGCCTTAGCATTATTTGATTTTACTCTACTACGGTACATTATCTGCAATTCTTGATATTTAGATGATTTAATTTTTTCTCCTCCATTCCCTGATGAACCCTAGTCATTAGCTAAGGGAGAAACGCGTTGGAAAGGGAGCACGAGATGCTATACAAACCTGTTTTGTTGATGACTTCTTTATAAAGGAATGTTCATATTATCCAACCCCTGTCCACACTTATTGACTAGTGAGGGCAAGGATATTAGACTAGGTAGGGCTCTTTATTGAGTAGGGGTTCACCTGTACCCTTTACCCCTCCCCTACCTTATCTGTGATTTGTGTCCCTTATCTGGTTGAAAGACACAATGTTGTACTGTATTTGAAAATATTTATATGTCTCTATGTCTAAATTTATTTGTCATTTAATAAAGTTTAGTTTTATATATCTAGGCCTAATAACCCCTTCCCGCAGAATGTCATATATAAACGCCGGGTTGTGCAGTGCGTTCGCGCATCCCGGCGTTTATAAATGACATTCAGTTAACCCGGCGATGCTTCACCCTCTGCTTCACCCCCAGGACCATCAATTGATGGTCCTGGTCAGCGATCACTGTGATTGGTCCCTGTGGACCAATCACAGTGATCTGGGGGGAAAGTTCAGATCCCCCGCACTGCCCGCCCCTGGAAGTCGGGCAGAACGGGGGACGAAGGCTGCAGGGGCTCGCGGGGACCTGCTGCACACGGGGGGAACATCAGGGGACCGGCGGACTTACCTGGAGCAGCGGCAGGACCGAGGAGCAGCGGCAGGACCGGCCACGTGGACGAGCAGCGACGGGACCAGCAGGTAAGTATATAGTCCTCAGAGGCAGCAGTGAAGATCTTCACTGCTGCTTCTAGGAGTCTGAAAACTACAACTCCCAGCATGCCTAGACAGCCTTTGGCTGTATAATGGTCTCCAATCTGTGCTCTTCCAGCTGTTGCAAAACTACAACTCCCAGCATGCACTGACTGTCCAGGCATGCTGGGAGTTTTAGTTAAGCAACATCTGGCCCTTCAGATGTTGCCGAACTACAACTCCCAGCATGCCCTTCAGCTGTCTGGGCATGCTGGGAGTTGTAGTTTTGCAACAGCTGGAGACACACTGGTTGGGAAACATTGTTTCTAACTCAGTGTTTCCTAACCTGTGTGCCTCCAGCTGTTGCAAAACTATAACTCCCAGCATGCACTAAAAGACCATGCATGCTGGGAGTTGTAGTTTTGCAACATCTGGAGGGCCCCAGTTTGGAGACCATTGTATAATGGTCTCCAATCTGTGCTCTTCCAGCTGTTGCAAAACTACAACTCCCAGTATGCACTGACTGTCCAGGCATGCTGGGAGTTTTAGTTCAGCAACATCTGGCCCTTCAGATGTTGCCGAACTACAACTCCCAGCATGCCCTTCAGCTGTCTGGGCATGCTGGGAGTTTTAGTTTAGCAACAACTGGAGACACACTGGTTGGGAAACATTGTCTGTTTCTAACTCAGTGTTTCCTAACCTGTGTGCCTCCAGCTGTTGCAAAACTATGACTCCCAGCATGCACTAACAGACCATGCATGCTGGGAGTTGTGGTTTTGCAACAGCTGATGCAACCCCCCCAAGCCCCCCCCCCCCCTCCGCTCCGCCACCCCCGTGAATGTACAGGGTACATTCACATGGGCGAGGCTTTTACAGTGGGTTTCTCGCATCTTGAGTTGCAGCAAATTTTGCGCTGGGAAACTCGCTGTAATCCCCCGCCCATGTGACTGTACCCTAAAAACACTACACTACACTAACACAAAATAAAAAGTTAAAAACACTACATATACACATACCCTTACACAGCCCCCCTCCCCCAATAAGAATGTCCGGTACACCACTGTTTCCAAAGCAGAGCCTCCAGCTGTTGAAAAACAACAACTCCCAGTATTGTCGGACAGCCGTTGACTGTCCAGGCATGCTGGGAGTTTTGCAACAGCTGGAGGCACCCTGTTTGGGAATCACTGGCGTAGAATACCCCTATGTCCACCCCTATGCAAATCCCTAATTTAGGCCTCAAATGCGCATGGCGCTCTCTCACTTTGGAGCCCTGTCGTATTTCAGGGCAACAGTTTAGGGCCACATATGGGGTATCGCCGTACTCGGGAGAAATTGCGTTACAAGGTTTGGGGGGCTTTTTCTTCTTTAACCCTTCATGAAAAGGAAATGTTGGGGTCTACACCAGAATGTTAGTGTAAAAATTTTTTATTTTTTACACTAACATGCTGATGTTGCCCTATACTTTACATTTTCACAAGAGGTAAAAGGGAAAAAAGCCCCCCAAAATTTGTAATGCAATTTCTCCCGACTACAGAGATACCCCATATGTGAGCGCAAAGTGCTCTGGGGGCGCACAACAAGGCCCAGAAGGGAGAGCGCACCATGTACATTTGAGGTGATTTGCACAGGGGTGGCTGATTGTTACAGCGGTTTTGACAAACGCAAAAAAAACAAAACCCCACATGTGAGCCCATTTCGGAAACGACACCCCTCACGGAATGTAATGAGGGGTGCAGTGAGAATTTACCCCCCACAGGTGTCTGACGGATCTTTGGAACAGTGGTCCATGAAAATGAAAACTTGTACAGCCCACTGTTCCAAAGATCTGTCAGACACCAGTGGGGGGCAAATGCTCACTGTACCCCTTGTTACGTTCCTCAAGGGGTCTAGTTTCCAAAATGGTATGCCATGTGTGGTTTTTTTTTGCTGTTCTGGCACCTTAGGGGCTTCCTAAATGCGACATGCCCCCCGAGCAAAATTTGCTCTCAAAAAGCCAAATATGACTCCTTCTCTTCTGAGCATTGTAGTTCGCCCATAGTGCACTTCATGTCAACTTATGGGGTACCTCCATACTCAGAAGAGATGGGGTTACAAATTTTGGGGGGTATTTTCTGCTATTAACCCTTGTAAAAAGGTGAAATTAGGGGGGAAACACACATTTTAGTGGAAATTTTTTTTTTTTTTTACATATGCAAAAGTCGTGAAACACCTGTGGGGTAATAAGGCTCACTTTATTCCTTATTACATTCCTCAAGGGGTCTAGTTTCCAAAATGGTATGCCATGTGTTTTTTTTTTTTGCTGTTCTGGCACCATAGGGGCTTCCTTAACCCCTTAAGGACACATGACGTACTGGAACGTCATGTGTCCACTCCCGATCTATAACGCGGGGCCACGGCGTGGCCCCGCGTCATAGCGGTTCGGGCCCGGCCTCTAACAACGGCCGGGACCCGTGGCTAATAGCGCGCGGCATTGATCGCTGTGCCGCGCGCTATTAACCCTTTAGACGCGGCGTTCAAAGTTGAACGCCGCGTCTAAAGTGAAACCGAAAGCATGCCGGCTAGCTCAGTGGGCTGTTCGGGATAGCCGCGGTGAAATCGCGGCATCCCGAACAGCTGACAGGACAGCGGGAGGGCCCCTACCTGCCTCCTCGCTGTCCGATCGCCGAATGACTGCTCAGTGCCTGAGATCCAGGCATGAGCAGAATCATCGATCACTGGTTTCTTATGAGAAACCAGTGATCAATGTAAAAGATCAGTGTGTGCAGTGTTATAGGTCCCTATGGGACCTATAACACTGCAAAAAAAAAGTGCAAAAAAAAAGTGAATAAACATCATTTAACCCCTTCCCTATTAAAAGTTTGAATCACCCCCCTTTTCCCATAAAAGAAAAAACACAGTGTAAATAAAAATAAACATAAATGGTATCGCCGCGTGCGGAAATGTCCGAATTATAAAAATATATCGTTAATTAAACCGCACGGTCAATGGCGTGCGCGCAAAAAAATTCCAAAGTCCAAAATAGTGCATTTTTGGTCACTTTTTATATCATGAAAAAATGAATAAAAAGCGATCAATAAGTCCTATCAATGCAAAAATGGTACCGTTAAAAACTTCAGATCACGGCGCAAAAAATGAGCCCTCATACCGCCCCATACACGGAAAAATAAAAAAGTTATAGGGGTCAGAAGATGACAATTTTAAACGTATTAATTTTCCTGCATGTAGTTATGATTTTTTCCAGAAGTCCGACAAAATCAAACCTATATAAGTAGGGTATCATTTTAATCGTATGGACCTACAGAATACATATCAGGTGTCATTTTTACCGAAAAATGTACTACGTAGAAACGGAAGCCCCCAAAAGTTACAAAACAGCGTTTTTTTTTAAATTTTGTCGCACAATGATTTTTTTTCCCGCTTCATCATAGATTTTTGGGCAAAATGACTGACGTCATTACAAAGTAGAATTGGTGGCGCAAAAAATAAGCCATCATATGGATTTTTAGGTGTAAATTTGAAAGAGTTATGATTTTTTAAAGGCAAGGAGCAAAAAACGAAAATGCAAAAACGGAAAAACCTCCGGTCCTTAAGGGGTTAATGTGACATGCCCCCCGAGCAAAATTTGCTCTCAAAAAGCCAAATATGACTCCTTCTCTTCGCAGCATTGTAGTTCGCCCATAGTGCACTTCAGGTCAACTTATGGGGTACCTCCATACTCAGAAGAGAAGGGGTTACAAATATTGGGGGGTATTTCCTGCTATTAACCCTTGGAAAAATGTGAAATTTGGGGGGAAACACACATTTTAGTGAAAAAAAAATATTTTGTTTTTACATATGCAAAAGTCGTGAAACACCTGTGGGGTATTAAGGCTCACTTTATTCCTTGTTATGTTCCTCAAGGGGTCTAGTTTCCAAAATGGTATGCCATGTGAGGGTTTTTTGCTGTTCTGGCACCATAAGGGCTTCCTAAATGCAACATGCCCCCCAAAAACCATTTCAGAAAAACGTACTCTCCAAAATCCCCTTATCGCTCTTTCCCTTCTGAGCCCTCTACTGCGCCCGCCGAACAATTTACATAGACATATGAGGTATGTGCTTACTCGAGAGAAATTGGGATACAAATATAAGTATACATTTTCTCCTTTTACCCCTTGTAAAAATTTAAAAATTGGGTCTACAAGAACATGCGAGTGTAAAAAATGAAGATTGTGAATTTTCTCCTTCACTTTGCTTCTATTCCTGTGAAACACCTAAAGGGTTAAAATGATGACTGGATGTCATTTTGAATACTTTGGGGGGTGCAGTTTTTATAATGGGGTCTTTTGTGGGGTATTTCTAATAAGAAGACCCTTCAAATCCACTTCAGACCTGAACTGGTCCCTGAAAAATAGTGAGTTTGAAAATTTTGTGAAAAATTGGAAAATTGCTGCTGAACTTTGAAGCCCTCTGGTGTCTTCCAAAAGTAAAAACTCGTCACTTTTATAATGCAGACATAAAGTAGACATATTGTATATGTGAATAAAAAAATTTTTTTATTTGTAATATACATTTTCCTTACAAGCAGAGAGCTTCAAAGATAGAAAAATGCAAAATTTTCTAATTTTTCATCAAATTTTTGGATTTTTCACAAGGAAAGGATGCAAGTTACCACAAAAATTTACATATATTATCCCCTCGTTAGGTAAAATTTGCTTTATGATCAATAAAGATTCATATTTTGGAACATATTAAATATTTGTGGTGTGCAATTGATATATGGCTGCTGACTTTCTTTTCTTCCTTTCTTGATCAATATTTAGTAGCAGCTTATTGCACCCTAGTATCATTGTAGTGGTGCCCATCAACTTTCTTCATTTGTATGTTATCGGCACTTGACTGCTCCTGCCTGGATCTCAGGCACGGAGCAGTCATTCGTCGATCAGACACCGAGGAGGCAGGTAAGGGCCCTCCCGGTGTCCTGTAAGCTGTTCGGGACGCCGCGATTTCACCGCGGCGGTCCCGAACAGCCCGACTGACTAGCCGGGATACTTTCACTTTCGTTTTAGAAGCGGCGGTCAGCTGTGACCGCCACTTCTAAAGGGTTAATACCACACATTGCCGGGACCGACGCGATGTGATGCGGGGTCGCAGCGCGACCCCGCTTCATATCGCGGGAGCCGGTGCAGGACGTAAATATACGTCCTGCGTCGTTAAGGGGTTAAACCTATATAAGTAGGGTATCATTTTAACTCCGTAAGGATATAGCGTTTTTCCGTTTTTGCACTTTCATTTTTTCCTCCTTACCTTTTAAAAATCATAACCCTTTCAATTTTGCAGCTAAAAATTCATTGGATGGCTTATTTTTTGAGCCATCAATTCTACTTTGTAATGACATCAGTCATTTTACCCAAAAATCTACGGCAAAAAGGAAAAAAAAAATCATTGTGCGACAAAATGTTAGAAAACATTTTTGGGGGCAATATCACATATGTTTATTTTTATTTACACAGTGTTTTTATGGGAAAAGGGGGGTGATTCAAACTTTTATTAGGGAAGAGGTTAAATGATCTTTATTAACTTTTTTTGTTAACTTTTTTTTTTTTTTTTTTGCAGTGTTATAGCTCCCATAGGGGGCTATAACACTGCACACACTGATATTTTAGATCACTACAAAGCCATAGCTTTGCATTGATCAGTGTTATCGGCGGTTGAGTGCTCAAGCCTCGGATGCTCAGGAGGCAGGTAAGCCACCCTTCTGCTGCATCCTAGCTGATCGAGACATCGCGATGGTATGCACGCTCATTATCAGAAATTGAGCAAGCATGGTATGCACATTTACTTTCATGTATTGAGCGTGCATAGCATTCTGGCTCAATACATGATATTGAGCGTGCATAGCATGCTGGCTCATTACATGTATTGAGCCAGCGTGCTATGCATGCTCAATATCTGGTATTGAACCAGCATGGTATGCACGCTCAATTTCATGTAATTAGCCAGCATGGTATGCACGTTTATTTTCATGTAATGAGCCAGCATGATATGCACGCTCATTATCAGGAATTGAGCAAGCATGCACGTTTATTTTCATGTATTGAGCGTGCATAGCATGCTGGTTCAATACATGAAAATGAGCGTGCATACAATGCTGGCTCAATACCTGATAATGAGCGTGTATACCATGCTGGCTTATTACATGATATTGAGCGTGCATAGCATGCTGGCTCAATACCTGATAATGAGCGTGCATACCATTCTGGCTCAATACGTGATAATGAGCGTGCATACCATGCTGGCTTATTACATAATATTGAGCATGCATAGCATGCTGGCTCAATACATGTAATGAGCCAGCATGGTATGCACGCTCATTAACAGGTTATAATTATTATGCACATTTTTGGATGAAACAAATTCACTGTTATCATCACCATCTATACTGGAAGGCTGCAGTTTTACCTTCTACATAAGCTTACTAGGTAAAGCCGCAACAATACAGTATAAATAATGATGAAAACAGAGAATTTATTCCATCCAAACTATAAATGTATATTATGTTTTGACTTTCTTCCTGCAGGGCATGGCAGCTCTGTACTCCGACATTCCTCCACTATGTATGGCCCGTGCAAGGAGGAGGAGACACAGAAGCTGCCGTCCCTGCCTTGTACTTAGCCTGTACGCGCGCTCCCGAGAGTGATAGCAGCATACAGGAAGAAGGGCGGAAGTCAGCCCTGTGAAGCCTCACATGACGTCTAGCCTGCCGGGCCATGCCCACTTCCTCCCTCACTGAACCACCGATGATTGTGCAGGCTGATAAGCCTGGAAAAGAGGTACAAAGGGGGAGTTTTGAACAAAATAAAAGCCAGGATTAGTGTCAAGGTTAGTCAGGGACATATGCTGGAGGGTTTTAGAGACAGATTAGTTTATGATAGCTACTCTTTAAGGACGGAGGGCGTACCTGTACACCCTGAGTCCCGTTACCGGGCTTTAAAGTGTTCTCACGAGCAGAGAATGCTTTAAATCCAGTGGGTCCCGACTGCTATCAGCAGCCGGGACCAAAGGTTAATGCCTGGCACAACCCATCGGGCAGATGCCCGGCATTAACCCTTTAGACGCCGCAATCAAAGTTGATCACGGAGTCTAAAATGAAAGTGTCCCGGCAGCTCAGCGGAGCTGATCGGGACTATCGCGACAGAATTATGATGTCCTGATCAGCTTACTGGACAACGGGAGGGTCCTCACCTGCCTCCTTGTCCAATTGGCGATCAACTGCTCCATGCCTGCTCAGCAGGCTAGAACAGCAGAGCATCGATTGCATATGATGGCATACCATTGATCAGTGTATGCAAGCAAAATATTGCATGTTGTAGCTCCCTGTGGGGGCTAAAATAAAAAAGTGAAAAGTGTAAAAAAAAATATGTATAAAAAGTTAATAAATGATTAAGCCACCCCCACTAATTAAAGTTTGAATCACCCCCCTTTTCCTATATTTTAAATACTATAATAAAATAAATCATATGTGGTACTGCTACATGCGTAAATGTTCGAACTATTAAAATATAAGGTTAGCTAAACCGCACGGTCCATGGCGTACACGTAAAAAAAATACCAAAGTCCAAAATTGTGTATTTTTGGTCACTTCATAAAAATATTAATTAAAAGCGATCAAAAAGTCTCATCAAAACAAAAATGGTACCGATAAAGACTACTGACCACGACACAAAAAATGAGCCTTCATATAGCGCCATATGCAGAAAATTAAAAAACTTATAGGGGTCAGAAGATGACAATTTTAAACATACTAATTTTGGTGCATGTAGGTATAATTTTTTAACCCCTTACGCCCGTGGGAATTTCGGTCCCTGACGTCCGCCGGGTGAGGACAGGAACGGGATGCCTGCTGAAATCATTTAGCAGGCATCCTGTGTAAATGCCAGGGACCCCCCCCCCTCCCCATGTCAGCAATCGCCGCAAATCGCCGGTCAATTCATGTCGGCCATTCCGGGCTGATCGGGTCTCTTGTATCCAATCGCCCGGATAATAGGGATGATCAGAGCTGTCAGAGACAGCTCCGACCATCCTGAAGGATAATAGCGAGGTGGCAGGGGTGCCACATCCTCCTATCCCCTGCGATTGGCAGGTCAGGATTGACCGGCAAATCGCAGGGCAGGTGAGGGGGCAGAGCAGGGGAAGATGGTGACGACGGCTGCGGGGGGGCGGCATGGCAGGTGGACCGGTGGCAGTTACCTGATCACCGACGCAACGGGGGACTGGCGCAGGCAAGTGGATGCAGCAGCGGTGTCAGATGCAGCAGTGAAGATCGCCGTAAAGTGATCTTCACTGCTGCTTCTAGGTGTTTCAAATCTACAACTCCAAGCATGCCCAGACAGCCTTTGGCTGTCTTTGCATGCTGGGAGTTGTAGTTTTGCAACATTTGGAGGGCCACAGTTTGGAGACCACTGTGCAGTGGTCTCCAAACTGTGCCCTTCTAGATGTTGCAAAACTACAACTCTCAGCATGCCCAGACAGTCCAGAAATCATAGAAGTTGTAGTTCTGTAACATCTGGCCCTTCAGATGTTGCAGAACTACAACTCCCAGCATGCCTGGACAGTCTCAGCATGCTGGGAGCTGTAGTTTTGAAACATCTGAAGGGCTATAGTTTGGAGACTACTATACAGTGGTGTCCAAACTGTAGCCCTCCAGATGTTGCAAAACTACAATTAAAGAATGCTGAGACTGTCCAGGCATGCTGGGAGTTGTAGTTTGACAACACCTGGCTCTTCAGATGTTGCCAAACTACAACTCCCAGCATGCCTGGGTAGTCTGGGCATGCTTGGACTTGAAGTTTTGCAACATCTAGAGGGCTACAGTTTGGACACCACTGTTAAGTGGTCACCAAACTGTTTGCCTCCGGTTGTTGCATAACTACAACTCCCAACATGCCCTTCGGCTGTCTGGGCATGCTGGGGGTTGTGGTTTTGCAACTACTGGAGGCACACTGGTTGGGAAACATTGTCTGTTACCTAACTCAGTGTTGCGCAACCATTGTGCCTCCAGCTGTTGCAAACTACAACTTCCAGCATGCACTGACAGACCGTACATGCTGGGAGTTGTAGTTTTACAACAGCTGGAGGCACACTGGTTGCAAGACACTGAGTTACAAACTCTGTGTTTTGCAACCAGTGTTCCTCCAGCTGTTGCATAACTACAACCCCCACCATGCACGGACAGCCAAAGGGAATGCTAGGAGTTGCAGTTTTGCAACAGCTGCAGGTTTGCCCCCCGTTCTCGTCCCCCCCCCCCCCCCCCATGTGAATGTACAGGGTACTTGGGGGTTTATAGTGAGATGCAGCAAATTTTCCACTGTAAACCCCGCCTGTGTGCATGTATCCTAAAAACACTACGCTACACTAACACAAAATAAAAAGTAAAACACTACATAATATATACACATACCCCTACACAGTGACACCCCCCCCCCCTCCACCCCCAATAAAAGTGAAAAAACGTATGGTATGGCACTGTTTCTAAAACGCAGCCTCTAGCTGTTGCAAAACAACAACTCCCAGTATTGCTGGACAGCCATTGACTGTCCAGGCATGCTGGGAGTTTTGCAACAGCTTGAGGCATCCTGTTTGGGAAACACTGCCGTAGGGTAATTTTGGTATCTGTGGCAAGTCTAATTCTTGCATCCGGGTCCATCCATATGCAGATCCCTAATTCAGGCCTCAAATGCGCATGGCGCTCTCTCACTTTGGCGCCCTGTCGTATTTCAACGCAACAGTTTAGGGCCACATATGGGGTATTTCCATACTCAGGAGAAATTTCCTTACAAATTTTGGGGGGCTTTTTCTCTTTTTTACCCCTTATGAAAAGGTAAAGTTGGGGTCTACTCCAGCATGTTATTGTAAAAATGTTTTATTTTTTTACACTAGCATGCCTGTTTTGCCCCCTACTTTTCATATTCACTGAGGTAAAAGGAAAAAAAAATAATAATTGGTTACACAATTTTTCCTGAGTACGGACATACCCCATATGTGGACATAAAATGCTCTGCGGGCGCAGGTGTGAGAGCACCATGTACAGTGAGGTGATTTGTACAGGGGTGGCTGATTGTTACAGCAGTTCTGACATAAACTCAAAAAAGAAACCACTCGCATGTGATCCCATTTTGGAAACTACACCCTTCACGGTACGTAACAAGGGGTATACTGAGCCTTAACAACCCACAAGTGTTTGAATAATTTTCGTAAAAATTGGACGTGAAAATGAAAAATTTAAATTTTTTCACTAAAATGCTGGTGTTATCCAAAATTTTTCATTTTCACAAAGGGTAATAGGAAAAAAGCCCCCCAAAATTTGTAACACTATTTCTTCTGAGCATATAAATACCCCATGTGTGGATGTGAAGTGCTCTGCGGTGCACTATAGGGCTCAGAAGAGAATGAGCGCCATTGGGCTTTTGGAGAGAGAATGTGTCTGGAATTGAAGGCCATGTGTGTTCACAAAGCCCCCATGGTGCCAGAACAGTGGACCCCCCCCACATGTGACCCCATTTTTGAAGCAATACCCCTCACGGAATGTAATGGGTAAAGTGAGCATTTACACCCCACAGGTGTCTGACAAATTTTTTGAACAGTGGTCCATGAAAATGAAAAATTAAATTTTTCATTTGCACAGCCCACTGTTCCAAAGGCCAGTGGGGTGTAAATGCTCACTGAACCCCTTATTACATTATGTGAGGGGTGTAGTTTCTGAGATAGGGTCACATATGTGGGGGTCCACTGTTCTTGCACTATGGGGGCTTTGTAAACGCACATGGCCCCCAACTTCCATTCCAAACAAATTCTCTCTCCAAAAGCCCAACGGCACTCCTTCTCTTCTGAGCATTCCAGTTCACCTGCAGAGCACTTTACATTCACATATGGGGTATTTCCATACTTTTCTCCTATTACCCCTTGTAAAAATGAAAAATGTGTGGTAACACCAGCATTTTAGTGGAAAAAAATGTATTTACACATCCGACTTTAACGAAAAGTCGTCAAACACTTGTGGGGTGTTAAGGCTCACTGTACCCCTTGTTACGTTTCTTGAGGGGTGTAGTTTCCAAAATACTATTCCATGTGTTTTGTTTTTTGTTATTTTATTTGTGTGTGTGTTTCTGGCACTATAGGGGCTTCCTAAATCCAACATGCCCCCAAAAACCATTTCAGCAAAATTTTGCAAATGTGACTCTTTCTCTCCTGAGCATTGTAGTGCGCCCGCCGTGCACTTGACGTCCACACATGGGGTATTTCCATACTCAGAAGAGATGGGGTAACAAATTTTGGGAGGCATTTTCTCCTATTACCCCTTGTAAAAATGTAAAATTTGAGGGAAAAACTGCATTTTAGTGAAAAAAATATTTCATTTACACATCCAAATTTAACGAAAAGTCGTTAAAACACCTGTGGGGTGTTAAGGCTCACTGTATTTCTTGTTATATTCCTTGATGGGTGTAGTTTCTTAACCTCTTAAGGACATAGGACGTTCTCTAACATCCCCGCTACCTGGGCTTTAATGCCCAAGGAAGTTAGAGAACGTCCTGTTGTATTTCCGGTCTCTGCCGCTCGCCGGGCAGCGATCAGAAGTGGATGGCTGCTGAAATCCTTCAGCAGGCATCCAGGGCAAACGTCGAGGGGGGCCACGTAGGCCCCCCACGTCGGCGATCGCCACAAATCGCAAGGGAAATTGCCCTTGCGATCTGCGGCGATACCGGGCTGATCGGGTCTCTGGGACCCGACCGCCTGGTAATTTTGCATGATCCCGGTTGTCACAGACAGTCAGGACCATGCTGGAGTATAGGAGCAAGGTGGCAAGCCTGTCCCCTGCGATCCGTCGGTTTGCTAACCGACCAATCGCAGGGGGGGGGCGGTTACTTCCTCCCGCCCTGCCCGGTCCCTGGAAGTCCGGAGAGGACGGGAGGAAGACCGGAGGAAGCGGCGGGGGACGGGGGGGGAGTGCTGGGGCCCGGCCCCGGTACTTACCTCGTCCCTGAAGACCCGGATCCCGGCGATGAAGATGGCGGCGGCGACAGGTGAGTTCCTCTTCAGCCGCGGTCAGGCCCTTTACAGGAATGCACGTCGCTGTAAAGTGACATGCCTTGCTGTAATGGGACCCTGTATACTACAACTCCCAGCATGCCCAGCCAGCCCTTGGCATCTGGGCATGCTGGGAGTTGCAGTTTTGCAACATCTGGAGGTCCACAGTTTGAAGACCACTGTGCCCTTCCAGATGTTGCAAAACTACACATCCTCACCATGCCCTTACTGTCCAGGCATGCTGGGAGTTGTAGTTCTGTAACATCTGGTCCTTCAGATGTTGCAGAACTACAACTCCCAGCATGCCTGGACAGTTTTGGCATACTGGGAGTTGTAGTTTTGCAACATCTGGAAGGGCACAGATTGGGAACCACTGTATTAGTGATCTGCAAACTGTAGTCCTCCAGATGTTGCAAAACTACAACTCCAAGCATGCTGGGAGTTGTAGTTCGGCAACATCTGGCTCTAAAGATGTTGCCGAACTACTACTTCCAGCATGCCTAAGAAAGTTTGGGAGTTGTGGTTTTGCAACAACTGAAGGCACACTGGTTGGGAAACATTGTCTGTTTCCTAACTCAGTGTTTCCCAACCAGTGTGCCTCCAGCTGTTGCAAAACTATAACTACCAGCATGCACTGATAGACTGTGCATGCTGGGAGTTGTAGTTTTGCAACAGCTGGAGGTCCCCCCTGTGAATGTACAGGGTACATTCACATGGGCAGGGGCTTACAGTGAGTATCAGGCTGCAAGTTTGCGATGCAGCAAATTTTGCGCGGCAGCTCAAACTCGCAGCGGGAAACTCGCTGTAATCCCCCGCCCGTGTGACTGTACCCTAAAAACACTACACTACACTAACACAAAATAAAATAAAAAGTAAAAAACACTACATATACACATACCCCTACACAGCCCCCCTCCCCAATAAAAATGAAAAACGTCTGGTACGCCACTGTTTCCAAAATGGAGCCTCCAGCTGTTGCAAAATAAAAAAACTCCCAGTATTGCCGGACAGCCGTCGACTGTCCAAGCATGCTGGGAGTTTTGCAACAGCTGGAGGCACCCTGTTTGGGAATCACTGGCGTAGAATACCCCTATGTCCACCCCTATGCAAATCCCTAATTTAGTCCTCAAATGCACATGGCGCTCTCATTTTGGAGCCCTGTCGTATTTCAAGGCAACAGTTTAGGGCCACATATGGGGTATCCCCGTACTCAGAAGAAATTGTGTTACAAATTTTGGGGGGCTTTTTCTCCTTTAACCCCTTATGAAAAGGTGAAGTTGGGGTCTACAACAGCATGTTAGTGTAAAAAAATTAATTTTTTACACTAACACGCTGGTGTTGCCCTATACTGTTCATTTTGACAAGAAATAAAAGGGAAAAAAGCCCCCCAAAATTTGTAATGCAACTTTTCCCGACTACGGAGATACCCCATATGTGGGCGCAAAGTGCTCTGGGGGCGCACAACAAGGCCCAGAAGGGAGAGTGCACCATGTACATTTGAGGTGATTTGCACAGGGGTGGCTGATTGTTACAGCGGTTTTGACAAATGCAAAAAAACACACAAAAAAAACACGTGTGACACCATTTTGGAAACTACACCCCTCACTGAATGTAATGAGGGGTGCAGTGATAATTTACACCCCAAATTAAAAATGTTGTACAGCCCACTGTTCCAAAGATCTGACAAACACCAGTGGGGGGTAAATGCTCACTGTACCCCCTGTTACGTTTCTCAAGGGGTCTAGTTTCCAAAATGGTATGCCATGTGGGGGTTATTTTGCTGTCCTGGCACCATAGGGGCTTCCTAAATGCGACAAGCCCCCCGAGCAAAATTTGCTCTCCAAAAGCTAAATATGACTCCTTCTCTTCTGAGCATTGTAGTTCGCACGTAGTGCACTTCAGGTCCACTTATGGGGTAACTTCATACTCAGAAGATATGGGGTTACAAATTTTGGGGGGTCTTTTCTGCTATTAACCCTTGCAAAAATGTGAAATTTGGGGGGAAACCCGTCCCCAGTGTAAGGCCGACGTAGGTAAGTTAAAGTTTATTTTGTTTATCTTTTGCAGCCCGGGCATAGGGATACAGTACAGTATAGAGTTCGAGCGCCGGCGGCCACAACAAAGAGGAGGAGGGCAGTGCTTGCGGGTGACATATGTGAGTAGTACCCCACTGGGCTGATGTTAATTGGGGGGGAGCAGAACAGCACTGGCGGGTAACATGATTTGGGGGGGGAGCAGAACAGCTATGGCGGGTAACATGATTTGGGGGGGAGCAGAACAGCGCTGGCGGGTAACATGATTTGGGGGGGTGAAAGAAATACCGTTATATACCATGGAACCGCCATAAGTTACAAAAATACACATATTTGGTCATACCGCCCAGCACTATCGACAAAAGTTTACCGCTATCATAAAGTAGAATATATCATGAAAAAACTATCTCGGAATCAGAATGAAAAATAAAAGCATCCCAGCTTTTTAATGTTATTAATGCTTAAAGTGACAGTGGTTAGATGTGCAAAAAATGCTCGGGTCCTTAACCCCTTAAGGACCAGGCCATTTTTTGCACATCTGACCACTGTCACTTTAAACATTAATAACTCTGGAATGCTTTTAGTTATCATTCTGATTCCGAGATTGTTTTTTCGTGACATATTCTACTTTAACATAGGGGTAAAATTTTGTGGTAACTTGCATCCTTTCTTGGTGAAAAATCCAAAAATTTGATGAAAAATTTGAAAATTTTGCATTTTTCTAACTTTGAAGCTCTCTGCTTTTAAGGAAAATGGAAATTCCAAAAAGAATTTTTTTTATTCACATATACAATATGTCTACTTTATGTTTGCATCATAAAATTGACGAGTTTTTACTTTTGGAAGACACCAGAGGGCTTCAAAGTTCAGCAGCAATTTTCCAATTTTTCACAAAATTTCCAAACTCACTATTTTTCAGGGACCAGTTCAGGTTTGAAGTGGATTTGAAGGGTCTTCATCTTAGAAATACCCCACAAATGACCCCATTATAAAAACTGCACCCCCCAAAGTATTCAAAATGACATTGTCAGTGTTTAGGTGTTTCACAGGAATAGCAGCAAAGTGAAGGAGAAAATTCACAATCTTCATTTTTTACACACGCATGTTCTTGTAGACCCAATTTTTGAATTTTTACAAGGGTAGGAAGGAGAAAATGTATACTTGTATTTGTATCCCAATTTCTCTTGAGTAAGCACATACCTCATATGTCTATGTAAAGTGTTCGGTGGGCGCAGTAGAGGGCTCAGAAGGGAAGGAGCGACAAGGGGAGTTTGGAGAGTACGTTTTTCTGAAATGGTTTTTGGGGGGCATGTTGCATTTAGGAAGCCCCTATGGTGCCAGAACAGCAAAAAAAAAACACATGGCATACCATTTTGGAAACTAGACCCCTTGAGGAACGTAACAAGGAATAAAGTGAGCCTTAATACCCCACAACTAGACTTGAGGAACATAACAAGGGGTACAGTGAGCATTTACCCCCCACTGGTGTTTGTCAGATCTTTGGAACAGTAGGCTGTACAAAATTTTTTATTTGCACAGCCCACTGTTCCAAAGATCTGTCAGACACCAGTGGGGTGTAAATTCTCACTACACCCCTCATTACATTCCGTGAGGGGTGTAGTTTCCGAAATGGGGTCACATGTGTTTTTTTTTTTTTGCGTTTGTCAAAACCGCTGTGACAATCAGCCACCCCTGTGCAAGGCCATATGCATTTGAGGCCTGAATTAGGGATTTGCATAGGGGTGGACATAGGGGTATTCTACGCCAGTGATTCCCAAACAGGGTGCCTCCAGCTGTTGTAAAACTCTCAGCATGCTTGGACAGTCAACGGCTGTCCGGCAATACTGGGAGTTGTTGTTTTGAAACAGCTGGAGGCTCCATTCTGGAAACAGTGGCGTACCAGACGTTTTTCATTTTTATTGGGGAGGGGAGGGGGGCTGTGTAGGGGTATGTGTATATGTAGTGTTTTTTGCTTTTTATTTTATTTTGTGTTAGTGCAGTGTAGTGTTTTTAGGGTACAGTCACACGGGCGGGGGATTACCGCGAGTTTCCCGCTGCGAGTTTGAGCTGCCGTGCAAAATTTGCTGCATCGCAAACTTGCAGCCTGATACTCACTGTAAGCCCCCTGCCCATGTGAATGTACCCTGTACATTCACAAGGGAGGGAACCTCCAGCTGTTGCAAAACTACAACTCCCAGCATGCACGGTCTATCAGTGCATGCTGGTAGTTATAGTTTTGCAACAGCTGGAGGCACACGGGTTGAGAAACACTGAGTTAGGAAACAGACAATGTTTCCCAACCAGTGTGCCTCCAGTTGTTGCAAAACCACAACTCCCAGCATGCCCAGACAGCCGAAGGGCATATTGGGAGTAGTGGTTACGCAACAGCTGGAGGAGAACAGTTTGGGGACCACTGTGTAGTGGTGTCCAAGCTGTAGCCCTCCAGATGTTGCAAAACTACAACTCCCGGTATGCCAAAACTGTCCAGGCATGGTGGGAGTTGTAGTTCTGCAACATCTGAAGGGCCAGATGTTACAGAACTACAACTCCCAGCATGCCTGGACAGTAAGGGCATGGTGAGGATGTGTAGTTTTGCAACATCTGGAAGGGCACAGTGGTCTCCAAACTGTGGACCTCCAGATGTTGCAAAACTGCAACTCCCAGCATGCCCAGAAGCCAAGGGCTGTCTGGGCATGCTGGGAGTTGTAGTATACAGGGTCCCATTACAGCAATGCATGTCGCTTTACGGTGACGTGCATTGCTGTAAAGGGCCCGACCGCAGCTTAAGAGGAACTCACCTGTCGCCACCGCCGCCGCCGTCTTCATCGCCGGGATCTGGGTCTTCAGGGATGAGGTAAGTACCGGGGCCGGGCCCCAGCACTCCCCCGTCCCCTGCCGCGTCCTCCGGTCTTCCTCCCGTCCTCTCCGGACTTCAAGGGGCTGGGCAGGGCTGGAGGAAGTGGGGGATAGGAGGAGGTGGCAGGCTTGCCACCTCGCTCCTATACTCCAGCATGGTCCTGGCTGTCTGTGATAACCAGGATCATGCAAAATTACCGGGCGGTCGGGTCCCAGAGACCTGATCAGCCCGGTATTGCCGCAGATTGCAGGGGCCTACATGGCCCCCCTCGGCGTTTGCCCTGGATGCCTGCTGAAGCATTTCGTCCTGGGTCCTTAAGTGGTTAAGGTTAAAGTAATAAAATAAAATCTACATAAATTGGGTATTCTTGTAACCATATGGACCTACAGAATAAAGATAAGGTGTAATTTTTACCGAAAAGTGCACTGCATAGAAACGGAAGTCCTAAAAAGTTGCAAAATTGGCTCTTTTTTTTTTTTTTACACCCCACAAAATCATTATATTTTTTTTTTGGCCGTAAATTTTGTTATAAAATGATTAAGGTCTTTACAAAGTACAATTGGTGATGCAAAAAACAAGCCCTTATATGGTTCTGTAGGTGCAAAATTGAGCGCATTATGATTTTTAGAAGTTGAGGAGGAAAAAAACGAAGGAGACCGTTGTATTATCTCCGAAACGCGTTGGAGTGCTTTTTGGTTCTCACCAAACCCTGTAGTGACGTCACTGCAACTGCCGGAACTACCAGGCAACTCTATAGGCGGACATACCACGTTGAGTCGCCACCGGCCGGAGCGTGCTCGCGTGATTCTGCAATCTCCACTCCCTCACAAAATCATCTGTAAGCACCGAGATGGCACCTTGGCAACAGGAACCGCACAATCAATACAGAGAAAAATCCCTTTGATTTACAGGTACTGCGCATACATCAAACTTCTTTGCGAATTGTGCCTGTACAATTTGAAACCACACCGCTGTTCATCTTCAGATATTGTTTGCCACTAATTTGAATGGAAGACTGCTCCTCTGTTTTTTTAGTACTTTTAACATATTGTATAAAGGTGGAACAGACTGTATACCTTGGAGCTAGATACTCTCTGCTACTAAATGAAAGGGTAGATATACTGTAGGAATAATCTTCCTCCGGCATCTAGCACAAAACGCATAAAATTTGCACTGATTCCACTAAGTTTTTTTATTCATCTACCTATCTTCTTAATTTAGAGTCCTCAACATACTACATTTGTATATGCACCTTATTGCTGTTTTGCACATCATCATGCACTTTATGTATCAGGTATGCACCTCCTCTTAATAGAATATTTTTCAATTTTACACCTTTAATTTTTTTATAGTATGTTGAGATATTAATATTCTTTTAGCCTCTGAATAATCCAGCCACGCATGCACTTTATCATCGCCTGTCACTTCTACTTATTTTCTACACTAAATGATAGTATAAGTTCCAAAGATATTCAAGCTGTCCTGCAGGCTCAGTGAGCATCAGTGTCAGCGCGAACTATCTGTCGACATTTAAATTAAATGAAACGCTATGGCAGGAGACCCAGGAGGACCCTACTACTGACACAATGACATAAAAAAGCAAGACTACATTTTGCCAAAATGAATTTATGTAAGCCAAAATCCTTCTGGGAAAATGTCTTGTGGACAGAAGAGACTAAGATAGAGCTTTTTGGTAAAGCACATCATTCTACTGTTTACCAAAAACGGAATGAGGCCTACAAAGAAAAGAACGCAGTACCTACAGTGAAATATGGTGGAGGTTCAATTATGTTTTGGGGTTCTTTTGATGCCTCTGGCACTGGGCGCCTGGAATGTGTGCAAGGCATCATGGAAACTGAGGATTACTATTGGATTTTGGGTTGCACTGTACAGCCCAGTGTCAGAAAGCTGGGTTTGCGTCCGAGATCTTGGGTCTTCCAGCAGGACAATGACCCCAAACATAAGTCAAAAAGCACCCAGAAATGGATGACAACAAAGCGCTGGAGAGTTCTGAAGTGGCAGCAATGAGTCCAGATCTAAATCCCATTGAACAACTGGGGAGAGATCTTAAAATTGCTGTTTGAAAAAGGCGCCTTCCAATAAGAGAGACCTGGAGCAGTTTGCAAAGGAAGAGTGGTCCAACATTCCGTCTGAGAGGTGCTGGAAGATTACTGATGGTTATAAGAAGGGACTGATTCCAGTAATTTTTTCCAAAGGGTGTGCCACCAACTATTAAGTTAAGGGTGCCAATAATTGTGTCCAGTCCATTTTTGGAGTTTGGTGTGACATTATGTCCAATTAGCTTTTTTTCCTCCCTTTTTTAGTTTAGTTCCAATACACACAAAGGGTATAAACATGTGTATAGCAAAAAATGTGTTACTGCAATCCTTTTCTATGAGAAATACTTCATTTTCTAGAAAAATTTCAGGGGTGCCAACGTTTACGGCCATGACTGTAGGTCTTTACTAAAACCTTTTGGTTCTACACCATTATTCTAATGCTGCTTCCATTTCAGTTCCAATGGCAGTGAGTCCAAATAATTGAGGATTGGCAAGAAAGATTACTATATTGTGGAATGGAAAGTCTTTGGTCCCAAAGAAAGATCCTTGGAGCCTGAGGAAAACATTAATGCTTCTGTATTCTTCAAGAGGTTTCTTTCTCATTCCAGACCAAAGAAGAGAGGGTATAAAGAAAAGTCACTCACTCCTATAATTGGCTGTTGTCTCATGCACCGCTTTTCTCTGGCCACAAATATGGCCTAGTCTCTTCCCCTGCTGCAGTTTTAGCTTTGGCCCGTAGGGTGCGCGGGCACACTTTCTGTCATTTAAAGGATAAGTGTGAGCACCCAAACCCTGTCCTTCAATCCTGGCTTTGCACTGTTTATGTAAAGCAGCAATGGTACCTGAGCAATATTGTTTTGGGTATAGAGGCCAACAGGTCCCGGCACCAGAAGTAAAAAAACACCTTAACTGTCAGCAAGAAGAGGTGCTGTACCAGATTTCACGGGAGTGCACATGCAGATGAAATATTGTACAATATGAAAATGGTAGAAATAACTTGATGCCAGCACTCACCCTTTGTGATGAACAATCGTGATGTCTTTATTGGAGATATTCACATGGTACAGTTAGATTTGCAGGGATAGGGAAGAAGTAGCACTCAGCAGAGCAATATTGTGTTTTCATTGTGCCCAAAATGAAAGTGTGTGTTATTCCTGATATCTGTGTATCACCTGTTACTGCTTGTCCTTGCTGACTATAAACCTATGTCTGCTGCCACAACTTCTGGCTGTTCCTGACTACACTGTTTTGCTGCATGCTTACCTACGCCATGATCCTGACTTGCCGTTCCTGACCCTTTAGGCTGTGTTCACACACCAGGATTTCCGTGCTGAATTCCGCATTGGAATTCCACATGGAGATTCTGCAGCAGCAGAGTCTCGTTGAATTTAGTGGGATTCTGCTGCGTTGGGCACATAGCAGAATTTCCGTACCAGATGTTTCTGGCATGGAAATGTAAATCCCAGTGTCCGCAGAAAGAATGGACATGTCCATTCTTTCTGTGGATTCTGCATGGAATGCATTGCTGTCTATGACAGCGCATTCCTGTGTGGTCCTAGAGCCAGCATTTTATGCCAGCGCCTGCAGTCTGCAGATTGTCTGCCTGGAGATTGGCAGTATCTGCCAATGTTCAGACATTCTGATGTGTGAACATAGCCTTAGTGGCTTGCACTAGTGCCTTTTTGTCTGCTGGTCCAGCTGATATCCACACTGGAACCACTCTTGGAAACAAGATGGTACTCTGTAGCAGCAGATATCCAGCTTCTGCATCCTGGATTGGGTAAAACTTCAACTTATGTATGTACATAAGTGGCTGAATCGTGAGTACGAAAAGTGTTAGGAGGCTTGGTCACATTTGAAATTCATGGGTCCTCAAACAGGATAACAACACAAAACAGTGTAACCCCTTAAGGACCGTTTTTGCATTTTCATTTTTTCCTCATCACCTTCTAAAAATCATAACGCTTTCAATTTTGCACATAAAATGCCATATGATGGCTTATTTTATGCGCCACCAATTCTACTTTGCAGTGATATTAGTAATTTTACCAAAAAATCCACGGCGAAACTGAAAGAAAAATTCATTGTGCGACAAAATTGAAGAAAAAACACAGTTTTGTAATTTTTGGGGGCTTCCGTCTCTACGCAGTGCATTTTTTGGTAAAAATGACATGTTATCTTTATTCTGTATGTCCATATGGTTAAAATGATACCCTACTTATATAGGTTTGATTTTGTCGTACTTCTGAAAAAAATCATAACTACATGCAGGAAAATTTATAAGTAAAAAATTTTCATCTCCTGTGCCCTATAACTTTTTATTTTTCCACGTACTGGCCGGTATGAGGGCTCATTTTTTGCGCCATGATCTGAAGTTTTTATCGGTACGATATTTGTATTGATCGGACTTTTTGATTGCTTTTTATTCATTTTTTCATGATATAAAAAGTGACCAAAAATACGCTATTTTGGAGTTTTTAATCTTTTTGCGTGTACGCCATTGACCCTGTGGTTTAATTAACTATATATTTTTATAATTCGGACATTTCCACACGCGGCAATACCACTTTTTTTTTTTTTTATTTACACTTTTTTGGGGGGGAAAAGGGGGGTGATTTAAACTATAACACAGCACACACTGATCTTTTACATTGATCAATGGTTTCTCATAGGATTCTGCTGCTTGACTGCTCATGCCTGGATCTCAGTCACTGAGCAGTTCGGCGATCGGACACCAGGAGGCAAGGTAAGGGACCCTCCTGCTGTCTTACAGCTGTTTGGGATGCCACGATTTCGTCGCGGACGTCCCGAACAGCCCCCTGAGCTAACCGTTAACGATTTACTTACACTTTAGAAGCGGCGTTCAACTTTGATCGCCGCATCTAAAGGGTAAAGCGCATGGCACCGTGATCAGTGCTGCGCGCTATTAGCCACGGGTCCTGGCCATTGTTAGAGGCCGGGCCCGACCAGCCGTGGCCCCGTGTTGTAGAACGGGAGTGGATTCAGGACGTACATTTACATAATGGGTCCTTAAGAGGTTAATACTATCCAGCCCTCTGGGTTAATACCTTCTGATCCCACCACTCACACCGCTACACCCCTGTTCCCGCCATTTCACCCAGTGGTCCACCACAATCTTGGTGTCACGAACAGGATACGGGTGTGTGCCACCCAGTCAAGTCAGGCCACCCATCAACAGTATGCGGGTGTGTGCCGAAGGCAAGTTGCTGCAAATCCTACCCCCTCAGACTGAACTGTGTCTAATTGAAAATTTCATGTCATTGCAAAAAAGTGTGCACCAGCAAAGTGTCCAGGACTGTGTTATAGAAATAAGTTTATGTGCTGGCGCTGAAGAAGTAGTGGGGGAGGTGAAAACTACAGTGTTGTCGGTGGTAAAAAAGTCTGTAAAAGTTGGATTTACAATGTGCAAGATTAGAATAGAAGCCATGTTGCGCGCCAAAATGTCTGTTGTACCTGCAAGGGTTGAAGATCTACTGGAAAAGAGCACCAAAGGTTTCCACCAGAGCAAAAGCCCCGCCCCCGGGCGTGGAAACAATTTGTGTTTGTCCAGTCCAAAATGGAACTTGAAAGGTTCACCCCTTGTTGCCAGGGGGGCGGATGAAGAGGATGCACCGCTGAGTGGCTTCCGGTCCTGGGCTCTGCTGATGACGTCTTTCTGGCTGGCAGCCATCTTGTTGGAGACCGATATAAAAGGCGAAGAGGAGCCCGACCTCTTCAGTCTACCGGAAGTACTGGCATCTGATGTGAGTACCCCAGCGGAAGCCGATTTTTCTACTTCCTCTTCCAGCCCTGAGCCAACACTCCAGGCTCCACAACCTACAGCATGCCATCAGTCATCACAGCCATCAGTAAGTCCACCATCACCACCGCTCCTTAAGTGGCTGTTCAGCGATGAGCCGAGTGTTATCAGATACATGCGAGAGCATCTATGTCCCTTGCCCGGGAAGTCTCTACTCTCAGTCCATCCGGCCCAATCCGAAAAGGCCCAAAGAGATGCAGAGGTAGCCACCACTATCGAGAAACTGAGGGCCCAGAAGCTGCAGAGATACGGGCTGAAGCTGCTTCCGTTCAAAGAAAGACAGCAGCAGGACACAAAGCAGCTGGAGGCACTGTACATCTGCCGACTAGAGCATCCCCAAGAGGGTGAGCCACCCCTCAAGCGCCGATGCGCGACATAATAAATTTGACCATGTTCGGGGATTCGGAACCATCATGGACTGTCACCATGGAGGCACTCTCCTAGTCAACAGGCGAGCTGTACAGAGAGACTATCTCCCTCCAGAAAAACACTTTTTAAAGAGCGGGGAGATCATAGAATACACTCCAGGGAAAAGCTTGAGAGGGAAAAGGGCAGCTGCTGTTACTAGACCAATGAATCCTATTCATATCCTATTTGTCTATTTCCCCTCTGAAGATTGGAACTAAGATTCCTTTCGGCTCCTCCCTCCAAGTGCTAAAGGAGCAGTTGTCCAGGTGGAGTATCCTTATCCACCAGTGATGGATCCCAAGTATTTGTCCCAGTCTACAGATGTTCCCAGGCCTACTGCTATGAGCGAGGAGGTTTGGCCTGACCACCGGGCACCAGCTCATGTGCCCAGGCCTACTCCAGTTGTCATGGAGGTTTGGCCTAACCAACGGGTACCCACGAAAGTGTCTAGGCCTACTCCTGCAGTGGCGGAGGTTTGGCCTGAAGAGCATGCACCAACAAGTAATCCCTGTGTGGCGCAAGCCGCTGCAGTGCAGGGGTGGTTACAGTTAGTCCCACCATCACTAATTCCAGTCTGTCTCACGTGTCTTGGGACATCCATATTGACCCCATGCAAGAGGCCCAGTAAAATACCAGACTTGGTTGTAAGACTGACTGTCGTGCAATAGCACACTTTGTTGTTTCAGGTTCCTGAAACGGTTCAAGATTTGTGCCTGACAAGACTTTGTCAAGAGAAGTTCTAATTGCAACCAATCTCGTAAGTCATGTGCCCGGCTTTGGCTGAGAGACTACTTGGTGTAGGAGATTCTATCAAGTAATGTGCCCGGCATTAGCTGATAGACTCCTTGAGGTAGGAGATCCTAACTGATCTGAATGAAACAAATTAACTCCTTGTGTACATAGACTACTGAGCAGTACATGAACTTTTGTATAGAGATATAAAGTAATATATATTTTGGTTCAGTTAAAATGGTCATGGAGATACACTAAGTTGTTTTGGTCCTTATGTGATGATCCTATATTGTGTTATCAAATGTCAAATAAAATGTATAAAGTTATTGTACACTAAAAGTCAATGTGTACTGTCATTCATGATGTCTGGTTGTTTCCTCACAGAGCTTAAACCTGATACGGTTGGGAGGAGCACATATCATGCCTTTACCAGCATCCAGTACAAAGTATATGTAAACTAGTATGTGTAGTACACTACAGTGCACATAGTTGTGTACACATTTAAAGTACACATAGTGCAGTATGCCTAAAACAAGTATACCTCAGTCACATAAAGTAGTACTGTATGACTCACATTTCACAGACTACTTAAAGTAACATGTCAAGTTTATGTAATTTCATATATCCTTATGTTCATGCGCAGTATACTTTCCTGGCCAGAAAGTACTCCTGAAACTAACCTAAAGCACGTAGTCAGTAAAAGGTAAATGTTATCTGTATTCATTGTCTAGCATAAAAATGTCTAGAATAAAACTAAAAATAGTGTTCTGGGGAGATGTGTTTTATGCCAAGGGACCCCAGTAGCCAAGGCATTGGGCAGAGAACCTCCGGCAACCCAATCCGCAACTATAAGTCTAAAGTCATAAGTCTAGTCATGTATACAATGTCTAGTATATAGTCTAGTCATGTACAGTATACCACATGCATAGTCACAAATGTCATGTTATGTTTAGTAAACAGTTATGCAAGTCATTAAATGCATAGTCCAGTTGTTATGTGCATAGTCAAAGGTCCTTACAAGTCAAGTAAATATGTATGTATGTATGTATATATATATATATATATATATATATATATATATATATATATATATATATAAAACAGAGCGTGTATGGACTATTATACAAAGACTCTAATGTTATCCATTATTTCCACCAGCCTGAAATTGACGTTTGTGCATAAAATGCCTCAGGACTGCATCTGGCCCCCTGGCCACTTAGTTCCTCAAGCCTGACAGAACCTACATCGAGGGTTCTGTCAGGGGTTGTGATGTCCCAGTACAGGACATGGTCCTGTACTACCCTTAGGCCCTGTCAGGTTAAGCCCCTCAGTGACCTGGGTCTCCCCTGCAAGGTCTCCCCCTGCTGGTTTTATAAAGGTGTGTATATCACTTTAATTTCTAGACAGGATCCCTATGTATAGTTAGTATCAAGTACTTGTGGGAGGTCTCAAGGACCTGTGTAATCTGTCACATGATTTGTTGTTACATGTTCTTCCAGAGAGCACCAGCTTAACCTATGGGCTTTAGTCCAGTCCCCCACTATATAAAGGGGCGGCTATTACAATTCCTCTCAGATTACATCTGCTACTGAGCACAGCAACCACCAGAGATCTCAGTGCAAGTGATCAGCATCTGGAAGACCCCAAAAGCTACAGTCTCTCCAGTAAGTCTCAAGTTTGCTGTCACTAAAACTAGTCAAGTCCTGCACATAGTCAAGTCAAGTCTAATTTCAAGTCAAGTTAACTACAAGTATATTGGTCCAGCAAGCTGCGAGGTCCTCTGGGTCCTTGCCACCTCTCTGGTAATTCTGGCCTTAGCTGTGAAGAAAATTACACCTGTCTTCTACTCCGTTTGACCATAACTGGTTGTGAACTCTCATTTCACTTCTAGCAATTGGGATAGCGGAGAATCTTGGCGTGTGGTGTTCCGGAACCCGAAAACCACACTGGCATCACGAACACTAGAGGTTAATACCATCCAGCCCCCGGGGTTAAAGGGGTTATCCGCCATTAGATGGTTTTAGTACCTACCTGGCAGACAGTAATGGACATGCTTAGTGAGGATCTGCGCTTGTCTTGGGGCTAAATGGCTATGTTGTGAGATTACCATAACGCTGTGGCTAGCTTTTTGTGAACTGGTATTTCCTGTTTGACTTTTTCTTTTTTGACTACAAATCCCATAATTCCATTTTCCTCCCTCCCGAACATCAGCAACCCCACCCATTTAAACATAAATGAGCTGCATCCATTCAAAAGACCTGTGGTCTTCAATCAGGGAGCCTACAGCTGTTTCATTAGTTGCAGATTGATCTCTCTCCCACCAAGTGATCGCTCCACCAATTGAAGCAGATAGGCTCCCTGTCATTAGCTTACTAGTGAGTCAGGTCTCGGCCGCATTGCAACCTGGGAAAAATCTGAGACAACAGTCATTTTGGCTGCTGTTAAAAATAAATATTGGGGTGAAAATCACAGAATAATTGTGAGAAAACTGTCACACACAGGTACAGACACTATATTATGAACTACACTAACTTTACAGCCCCTGTAGCATAGTCAAATAAAAAAAAAAGTTCCTGGAATACCCCTTTAATACCATCTATTCCCACCACTCACACCACTACACCCGTGGTCCTGCCATTTCACCCGGTGGTCCACCACACATTTATCTCTATTAGTGTAAAATTACAGAGTAATAAAGAAATCCACCTTTAACTTGAAGAAATGAACCCCTTAAGAACTCAGGGCGTACCTGTACGTCCTGAGTCCGCTCCCGTTCTATAGCCCGTCAGGCCTGGCACCTAGCAACGGCCAGTACCCGTGGCTAATAGCGCGCGGCACTGATTGCGGTGCTGCGCGCTATTAACCCTTTAGATGCGGCGTTCAAAGTTGAACGCCACGTCTAAAGTGAAAGTAAAACATTGCCGGTTAGCTAAGGGGACTGTTCTGGATCGCCGCGGCATCACAAACAGCTGTAAGACACGAGGAGGGTCTCCTATCTTGCCTCCTGGTGTCTGATCGCCGAATGACTGCTCAGTGCCTGAGATCCAGGCATGAGCAGTCAAGCGGCAGAATCATTGAACAATGGTTTCCTATGAGAAACCATTGAACAATGTAAAAGATCAGTGTGTTCAGTGTTACAGCCCCTTATGGGAGCTATAACATTGTAAAAAAAAAGTGAATAAAGATCATTTAACCCCTTCCCTAATAAAAGTTTGAATCACCCCCCTTTTCTCATAAAAAAAAAAAACTTTGCAAATAAAAATAAACATATGTGGTATCGCCGCATGCGGAAATGTCCGATTTATAAAAATATATAGTTAATTAAAGCACACGGTCAATGGCGTGCACGCAAAAAAATTCCAAAAAGTCCAAAATAGCGTTTTTTGGGGGTACTTTTTATATCATGAAAAAATGAATAAAAAGTGATCAAAAAGTCCAAACAATACAAAAATGGTACTGTTAAAAACTTCATGGCGCAAAAAATGAGCCCTCATACTGCCCAATACGCAAAAAAATAAAGTTATAGGGGTCAGAAGATGAGAATTTTAAACGTATAAATTTTCCTGCAGGTAGTTATGATTTTTTCCAGAAGTACGACAAAATACATAAGTAGGGTATCATTTTAATCGTATGGACCTACAGAATAATGATAAGGTGTCATTTTTACTGAAAAATGCACTGCGTAGAAATGGAAGCCCCCAAAAGTTACAACATTGCGTTTTTTCTTCAATTTTGTCGCACAATGATTTTTTTTTCCGTTTCGCCATAGATTTTTGAGTAAAATTACTGATGTCATTACAAAGTAGAATTGGTGGCGCAAAAAATAAGCCATCATATGGATTTTTAGGTGCAAAATTGAAAGGGTTATGATTTTTTAAAGGTAAAGAGGAAAAAACGAAAGTGCAAAAATGGAAAAACGCTGAGTCCTTAAGGGGTTAAGGATGTGTGAACACAGCCTGTAGTGTCTTGCATGGAAACCGCAAGCTAAACCACAAGCCTTTATCCACAAATTGTTGCAGTTTTGCCATTAGTTTTGAATGTGTTTCACCTGTAAAAACAACATGACCAAAAACCACATCCTAGAATTTTGGCATTGTGTGGTATAATTTTTATGGTTTTGACGATATAGCACACTACTACCCAGTGTGAATACATCTTTATAAAATAAAAAAAAAGAGTGAATGAGTTTAATTTGGTGCTCTAAGGTGACATGAGCCGATTGTCCACTAGATGCCAGGCTTCCTTTGCAAAGAGTGTGGTTTTCCATAGAAGCCTCCCTGTGAAGAAGGCTGCCTCTAAACTTCTTTGCCTCTGGGCAGTTTTGCATTGTTTGTGCTCTACGTGGCAATTGTGTTTACAACTTGTTAATACATAATAAGGACAAATCACATGGAATTTAGACTGATGTAGAATCCAGTTACCAGCTAATATATGTGTTTTTATTACTTATTTTGATGCAGTGACACAAGCCTTAACCAGACTTTGCATTCATTTTCAAGTTATGTGGGGGCAAGGAATGGCTTATTGCAACTAAAACATTGCAGTGTTGTGTTGTATAGGATTCATATTACATAGCCCCTTAAAGACCCATTTTCACCTTAACCCCTTAAGGACGCAGAGTTTTTCAGTTTTTGCACTTTCGTTTTTTCCTCCTTACCTTTTAAAAATCATAACCCTTTAAATTTTCCACCTAAAAATCCATATTTTGGCTTATTTTTTGCATCACCAATTCTACTTTGCAGTGACATTAGTCATTTTACCCAAACATTCATGGCGAAATGGAAAAAAAATCATTGTGCGACCAAATCGGAGAAAAAACGCCATTTTGTAACTTTTGGGGGCTTCCGTTTCTACACAGTGCATATTTCGGTAAAAATGACACCTTATCATTATTCTGTAGGTCCATACGGTTAAAATGGTACCCTACTTATATAGGTTTCATTTTGTCGTACTTCTGGAAAAAATCATAACTACAGGAAAATTTATACGTTTAAAAATGTCCTTTTCTGACCCCTATAACTTTTTTATTTTACCACGTACAGGGCAGTATGAGGGTTAATTTTTTTGCGCAGTGATCTGAAGTTTTTATCGGTACCATTTTTGTTTTGATCAGACTTTTTGATCACTTTTTATTCATTTTTTTATGGTATAAAAAGTGACCAAAAATACGCTTTTGTGGACTTTGGAATTTTTTTACGTGTACGCCATTGCCCATGCGGCTTAATTAATTATATATTTTTATAATTCGGACATTTACTCATGCGGCGATACCATATATGTTTATTTTTATTTACACTGTTTTATTTTTTTTATGGGAAAAGGGGTTAAATGACCTTTATTAACACCTTATTTTTTGCAGTGTTATAGCTCCCATAGGGACCTATAACACTGCACATACTGATCTTTTACACAGATCACAGGCGTGTATTAACACGCCTTTGATCAGTGTTATCGGCACTTGACTGCTCCTGCCTGGATCTCAGGCATGGAGCAGTCATTCGTCGATCGAACACCGAGGAGGCGGGTAAAGGCCCTCCCGTTGTCCTGTAAGCTCTTCGGGATGCCGCGATTTCACCACGGCGGTCCCGAACAGCCTGACTGAGCAGCCAGGTTGCTTTCACTTCAGACGCGGCGGTCAGCTTTGATCACCGCTTCTGAAGGGTTAATACAGGGCATCACCGCGATTGGTGATGTCCTGTATCAGCCGCGGGTCCTGGCCGTTGATAGCCGCCAGGACCGACCCGATATGATGCGGGGATACCGCGTGACCCAGCAGCATATTGTGGGAGCCGGCGGTAAATATACGTCCTTCATCGTTAAGGGGTTAAAGGGGTACTTTGGTGGAAAACTTTTTTTTTTTTCAAATCAACTGGTGCCAGAACAGATTTGTAAATTACTTCTAAATAAAAAATAAACCCTTCCATTACTTATTAGCTGTTGTATGCTCTAGAGGAAGTTGAGTTGTTCTTTTCTGTCTGACCACAGTGCTCTCTGCTGACACCTCTGTTCATGTCAGGAACTGTGCAGAGCAGGAGAGGTTTGTTATAGGGGTTTGCTTCTACCCTGGACAGTTCCTGACATGGACAGAGGTGTCAGCAGAGAGCATTGTGATCAGACAGAAAAGAACAACTCAACTTCCTTAATCCTTCCAGCTGATAAGTACTGGAAGGATTAAGATTTTTTAATAGAAGTAATATACAAATCTGTATTCTTGTAAGGCAGGAGATATGTTCGGAGCACTCACCTCGGACACGGGTCCTTAAGGGGCCTGACCAAGCGCGATAACGGGCAAGCCCACCCGCTCCTGCACCCTCCTGCCATCTCGCTGCTATGCACGTACCTCTGTGCCATGAATAAAGAATATTCTGAATGACAACTGGTGTCCGAGGTGAGTGCTCCGAACATATCTTCTGCCTTACAAGAATACTGTTTGAACTGCTTTGTTATAATCGAGTAGGACCACACGGAGAGATATACAGAGGCGTTAGCTGCTTTGCTCCCTGTTTGCCGACAGTTGGGCATTCCTTAAGCGAACAGTGCTGTGACCAGTGCTAGGTCAACCTTCTTTCTTGATATACTAATATACAAATCGGTTTAACTTTCTGGAGCCAGTTGATATGGAAAAATTTTTTTTCCAGTGGAGTACCTCATTATGGACTTGTTTTTGCACTTTTGGAAATCACTGGATGGACTTTAGGACATCACTATTTGTACCCCTCAGTTGATGTTGTCCAGTGACATAAAGTTCAGAGTTAAAATACTTTTATTTACTGTTTTCATACACTTTCTGCACACGGTCCAACTTCTGCACACCTCCACCTTTTGCACTCAATGCACTGTATAGGTAGAGCTAATCAACTTTATTGGATTATCTCCCAGACTCACTGTCACCTTTATTGTCTTTACCGACCCTTCCCCCTGTGATGTCCTTCCTATAAAAGAAGACACTTGTTCCACAATAAAGAGTTCTGATTTTATACCTGAAGACTGGTGTTGCCTGGTTCTTTGGGTACAAGAATGCAATAATCTCTAGTTCTGCCTGGGGATATTGCCTGGGATATGCTGGCGCTTGTCATCGGGAAGGAGAAGTCACTTTTGGCGGAGTCAGTCCGTCACAAGACCCATATAAGGGCTTGTTTCTTGCATCACCAATTGTACTTTGTTATGACATCACTTATTCTAAAACATAATCTGCGACAAAACACAAAAAAAAAAATTTGTGGGATGAAATAAAAAAAAACGCCATTTTGCAACTTTTGGGGGCTTCCGTTTTTACGCAGTGCACTTTTCAGTAAAAATGACACCTTATTTTATTCTATAGGTCCATATGGTCACAAGGATACCCAAATTATGTAGGTTTTATTTTATTTGACTACTTTAAAAAATCCTAAATACATGCACCAAAATTAGTATGTGTAAATTGTCATCTTCTGACCCCTATAACTTTTTTATTTTTCCGCATACGGGGCTATATGAGGGCTCATTTTTGTGCCTTTGTCTGTAGGTTTGATCAGTACCATTTTTGTTTTGATGAGACTTTTTGATTGCTTTTTATTAATATTTTTTATGGTATATGAAGTGACCAAAAATGCACAATTTTGGACTTTGGTATTTTTTTACCTGTACACCATGGACCGTGCGGTTTATTTTTTATATTTTAACAGTTCGGACATTTACACATGCGGCTGCACAGGCTTGGAGCAGCAGATCGCCGATTGGACGACGAGGAGGCAGGGTGAGGACCCTCCTGTCATCCAGTAAGCTGATCATGACATCACTATTATGTTGTGATAGTCCCGATCAGCTCTGCTGAGCTGACGGGGTACTTTTGGTTTCATTTTAGACGCCGCCATCAACTTTGATCGCGGCATCTAAAGGGTTAGTGCCAGGCATCGGCCCGATCGACTGTGGTCGGCATTAACCCTGCATCCTGGCTGCTGATAGCAGTTGGGACCCACAGGGTTTAAAGTGTTCTCCGCTCGTGAGAATGGTTTAAGCCCTGTTAACGGGACCAGGGCCTCAAGGATTTGGAAACGTGGGTGTACGCGTACACCCTGCGTCTCCAAGGTGATAGTGTTGCCCTTTTCATTATGAATACAGAACCACACTTCTACAAGGAAACAGCAGTAGCCACTAAGCCAACTAAGCTCATGCAGTCCAATATATGGCAGCTGAGGGAGCATGCTGCATTTCTTATTATGTAATATTACACCACCCTATGGAAATATTGTAGTATTCATGCCTCTTTGCCAATACATTTTGGATTAAGATAACAAGTATGATAAATATTTTGAGGCAAAGCCTAAGGATGTATTCACAAGTACAGTATCCTGTATCCTGATGCTCAGGATTTGAAGCTGCAGATTTTACTGTAATCTGTGTTCAGTCACTAAGCATACATTGAACTCTGCAGCATAAAATCTACAGCATAGTGTATGCGCAGGATACTGTACATGTTAATATCCCCTAAAGGTACTTTTAGACAAAGCTTGCACCTGTATGAAGCACTGTACCCATGGAATCAGAAAATAAATAACATATCTCCATGCCTTCGTGTGACTGAAGTCAATGGGAGCAGGGTTTTCTATAGTGATACCTATGGTGTTTTATTCCATGTCAGAAACCATAAGGGTTTGGCCCATCTGAACATACCTTGAGGCCTGCAGCAGTCAGTTGAATCATGGTTCAGTTGTATCATGGTTTGTGACTGGGTCCAGTCTATTTTAGCTAAAACCAGTAGAATTTTATAAAGTTATAGAATCCTTATGACATGCTCCATAACGTGCACTTACTAAGGGATTACATGGTCAGTCACACTCAGTGTAAACCTGCTAGAATCTTAGTGGTACTCTCTAAGGAAAAAAACATGCTGCAGAAGCATACAGCATTGTTTATCTGCCTCAGTTCTGAAACCACCAAACATCCTTTTTTTGGGGGTGTTTTAATCCCATACTTTCTAATTAAGCAGGTTCTCAGTACTACATTTCCCAGAATGCATTCCTTTCCTTTAGCTCTTTATCAAGTTTCCCGCCCACTCCTGCTAGTTCCCTGCCCAGAGATGTTGAGGAACATCTAATTTCACACCAGACTATCGCACAATCAGTGAGGTTGCAGCACTTGATATACAGGGTGGGCCATTTATATGGATACACCTTAATAAAATGGGAATGGTTGGTGATATTAACTGCCTGTTTGTGGCACATTAGTATATGTGAGGGGGGAAACTTTTCAAGATGGGTGGTGACCATGGCAGCCATTTTAAAGTTGGCCATTTTGAATCCAACTTTTGTTTTTTCAATAGGAAGAGGGTCATGTGAAACATCAAACTTATTGGGAATTTCACAAGAAAAACAATGTTGTGCTTGGTTGTAACATAACTTTATTCTTTCATGAGTTATTTACAAGTTTCTGACCACTTATAAAATGTGTTAAATGTGCTGCCCATTGTGTTGGATTGTCAAAGCAACCCTCTTCTCCCACTCTTCACACACTGATAGTAACACCGCAGGAGAAATGCTAGCACAGGCTTCCAGTATCCCTAGTTTCAGGTGCTGCACATCTCGTATCTTCACAGCATAGGCAATTGCCTTCAGATGACCCAAAGATAAAAGTCTAAGGGGGTCAGATCGGGAGACCTTGGAGGCCATTCAACTGGCCCACGACGACCAATCCACTTTCTAGGAAACTGTTCATCTAGGAATGCTCAGACCTGACACCCATAATGTGGTGGTGCACCATCTTGCTGGAAAAACTCAGGGAACGTGCCAGCTTCAGTGCATAAAGAGGGAAACACATTATCATGTAGCTATTTCGCATATCCAGTGGCCTTGAGGTTTCCATTGATGAAGAATGGCCCCACTATCTTTGTACCCCATATACCACACCATACCATCAATTTTTGTGTTCCAACAGTCTTGGAGGGATCTATCCAATGTGGGTTAGTGTCAGATCAATAGCGGTGGTTTTGTTTGTTAACTTCACCATTCACATAAAAGTTTGCCTCATCACTGTTCCAATTTTTGTTTTACCCATTCTACAAATGCAGTGCGCTGATATGGGTCATCTTTGTTGAGATGCTGCAGTAGCTGGAGTTTGTAAGGGTGCCATTTGTGAGTAGCTAATATCCGCTGAAGGGATGTTCGACTAATGCCACTCTCCAGTGACATGCAGCGAGTGCTACAATGTGGGCTCTTGCTGAATGAAGCTAGGACAGCCACTGATGTTTCTTCATTAGTGACAGATTTCATGTGTTCACATTTTGGCAAATCCAACACTGAACCAGTTTCACGAAACTTAGCAAGCAGTTTGCTAACTGTAGCATGGTAGATGGGTGGTCTCGTAGGGTGTCTTACATTGAAATCTGCTGCAATGACCCACTTACTGCATTCACCAGACATCAACACAATTTCTATCCGCTCCTCACGTGTTAACCTCGATGACATGTCAATGGCTGTAAACAAAGATAAATTTGTAAATAACTCATGAAAGAATAAAGTTACGTTAAATCCAAGCACATCATTGTTTTTCTTGTGAAATTCCCAATAAGTTTGATGTCACATGACCCTCTTCCTATTGAAAAAAGAAAAGTTGGATTCAAAATGGCCGCCATGGTCACCACCCATCTTGAAAAGTTTCCCCCCTCACATATACTAATGTGCCACAAACTTGAAGTAAATATTACCAACCATTCCCAATTTTTTTAAGGTGTACCCATATAAATGGCCCACTCTTTATATTCCCTGTCTGCTTCTCTGCCTGTGACATTGTACAGCATTGTTAAGGTAGCATGATATAAATTCACCTCATTCTTCCCAAATGCCCCATTAAGAGAGGTGGTGATGTATGATATAGACTGTAAGGGCTGGTCAGGTCCCATCGGGATCTGCTGAGACAACACCACACTGAAAATAATAGAGCTACACAACTCCCTATTGGGTGAAATACACAAAAGCATGCTGAAGCCAGTTTCATTTGTGATAAGACTATATTAGTAAGTTATATTGGGGTGATAGTCTTATTTAAATGCAATTTTCTTAAACTGAGATACCTCTTTGACCACATAGAATTTACGTAGTCTGTGTCAAATGTCACAAATGAACTGCAATGCTTGGTAACCCTTAAAACATTTTTTATGGTCTTAAATGTTTAATCCTTACAAATATTTGTAAGTTGCGTTTTTACCTTTTAACCCCTTAAGGACGCAGGACGTAAATGTACGTCCTGGTGCGGTGGTACTTAACGCACCAGGACGTACATTTACGTCCTGTGCATAACCGCGGGCATCGGAGCGATGCCCGTGTCATGCGCGGCTGATCCCGGCTGCTAATCACAGCCAGGGACCCGCCGGCAATGGCCGACGCCCGCGATCTCGCGGGCGTCCGCCATTAACCCCTCAGGTGCCGGGATCAATACAGATCCCGGCATCTGCGGCAGTGCGCGATTTGAATGAATGATCGGATCGCCCGCAGCGCTGCTGCGGGGATCCAATCATTCAGAGCGCCGCACGGAGGTCCCCTCTCCTTTCTCCTTCCGGCTCCCGGCGTCTCCTGCTCTGGTCTTGCGTTTTTCGTTTTAATTTCCCCACAAAAATAGTGTTTTTTGGTTGCGCCATACATTTTATGATATAATGAGTTATGTCATTACAAAGGACAACTGGTCGCGCAAAAAACAAGCCCTAATACTAGTCTGGCGATGAAAATATAAAAGAGTTATGATTTTTAGAAGGCGAGGAGGAAAAAATGAAAACGTAAAAATTAAATTGCCTGAGTCCTTAAGGCCAAAATGGGCTGAGTCCTTAAGGGGTTAACATAATAAGAAATATTTTCAAATGGAAAGAAAATCCCAGCACCTACCCAGAAAGCATGTCTTTATTACACCTTACAAAGTAGTCAGTGAGTGGGAAATGGCTATTCACTAGGAAACAGTTACTAATTTGCTGTACATCTCAGACCCTAGATTAAATATATCACCTCAAGCTATAAAATATTATGTCCATAAACAAGTTAAACTGACTGGATGAACTGTCATTTGTGTTGCTAGGCTAGTTTAATGATATGTATCAACATTTTTACACAGTCGTCTGTATGACGCTTTGCATACAGAATAAAAGTAAAGAGCGCTCACTCACATCACATTAATGCAACAGGGTTACTAAATGTTTAACATTAGCAGCAGGAAACATCATATAGATGTCATTTGCATATCATATTGTGCATTAAACACTGGCATAATAGCATGTACAACAATAGCCGGTGACTTCAAAAAGCGGAGGTCTGTACTGAAAATAAAACAGTGCACCTCAACTGAATTGAAAAGTTGTCTTTAACCTTAGAAGTTACAAGTTCAACAGTTCAGTACATATGAAGAAGTCATTCTACAGGCTTTGGAATAGTATGGAGCCAACCATACACACTGATGTACATAAATATATGAAGACCCTTTAATCTTTTATAAAAAAAAAAAAACTGTGTTATGATATTTATTGTTTTAATAATGTTAACTGATGTATATATTTACATGATTCTAATACTAAATAACCAATTTGGACTATAATTTGAAGCAGTAAGGCTATGTTTACACTGCAGAAATTCTGGCTTTCCGCTCAAATTCTGTTTTGTAAAGCTTGCTGCAGAATTTTTCAATTTTGTGGAATATGAGCAGAATTTCTTTTTGCTTAAAACAAAAAATTCTGCTGAAATTCAAAGCCCCATTCAGTTCAATGGAATTCCACCCGGAATTCAGCTAAATTTAAAGACCATGTTCAGTGTTTTTGTAGAATCCTGTAGATTCCTAGCATATTTGTAAATTACTTTCTTCACTTCAATAGAGCTAAGCTGCAATGCCACACACAAACTGAGAATAAGGGTGCCACTGTTTTAAGAAGAAAGCAGGAATGTTTTTCTAATTCTGAAATACCCCGAAAAATTATACTTAATGTTTAACTGTTTTAGGCTCTAGTTCTACAGGCCTAATAGAAGCTACAAAATACACTAAATGCACAAAAAAAAAGCCCACATCCTAATCTCCCTGGTTCCCCCACAGCTGCCTTTGTGAAGTCTTCCAGTCCTCATTGCTGTCCTCTTCCTATGATGTTTCATGCCAGCAAGAACTGCCCACTCAGCCAGGTGACTGGATTATTGGGTGCAAACTTTCATCAGAAGAAAGAATAAGAGGACTGCAGCAGTAACCAGAAGACATGGCAGCAGCAGGGGAGCCAGGGAGGTAAGTATGCAGGCTTCTTTAATTTCAGCACACAGGGAGACATATATCATACAACTAATTTTCCCTGGAAAACCCCAGGAAAAATACCCATGGTTCAGGAAATGACCGCTGAGCCAACCCTTGCTTACCATAGAGAGCAAGACTGAAGACATATCATACCACAGCAGGATGGCCTTGTAAGTCACTGTGATGCCCAAGTCAGCTCTAAGCTCAGTTGTTAGTGGTCACTGTCTGTGTCATTACTTTGTGCAGAGAAATGGAAAGAAATCAGCTTTTTTATTTAAGTATTTATGTAAAGAATGTCAATATAGCATTCTAGAATTCAACATACTGAACTTATAGACAAAAAATTCAAGCTCTAAATATATTGGTATTGTCATTCTACATTGAATATATTTTTAGTACCCTTTTCTGTGCACCGCTCTCTGTGTAAACAAGACAGAGAAAACCGATAATGGAAAGATTTGCACCCTTTTCTATGTTTTGGCTACATTTACTGAAAAACTATGTGTGGACGCAGCCAAGTATACTCCACAAAAAAGTTTAAAAAAAAATTCAAAAATCTGCAACTTTGATGGAAAGGGGACAGGAAAGAGAGTGTGTGTGTTGGTGGTGGTGGTGGTGGGGGGGGGGGGGGTTACAAAGTTCTTAATGATATGTTTCTGTGGAGTTATTCATTTGTTACAAATACAGAATATACTGTAACATACATACTGTATATCAGATAATGCAAACCAGTCCAGGATGGGAACATGTGATGCAATAAGATAGATCCATTGTTACTTATATTTAACACCCCATAGAGTAAAATTGTGCATACTCCCAGATCTATGAATGATCTGGCATTGTTGCTGTATGCTGCATGGAGCAGTTTTTGGTCCATTGCAACCACATCGAATGACACGTGCAGGAATACTATATATATTTAAACCTGGCCAAAAAATGTGCTTGCAGTACAGATTGTTTCCATATTTTTTATTGTTTGGCACCATTTGGATCACTTATATTGCTATGAAATGCTTAAAGGGGTGTTCCAGGCCGAAATTTTTTTTTTATATCAGCTGGCTCCGGAAAGTTAAACAGATTTGTAAATTACTTTGATTTAATAAATCTTAATCCTTCCAATAGTTATTAGCTTCTGAAGTTGAGTTGTTGTTTTCTGTCTAACTGCTCTCTGATGACTCACGTCCCGGGAGCTGTGCAGTTCCTATGGGGATATTTTCCCATCATGCACAGCTCCCGGGACGTGACATCATCAATGAGCAGTTAGACAGAAAACTTCAGAAGCTAATAACTATTGGAAGGATTAAGATTTTTTAATAGAAGTAATTTACAAATCTGTTTAACTTTCCGGAGCCAGTTGATATATAAAAACATTTTTTTGCCTGGAATACCCCTTTAATTTGCCATTTTATTTTTGTACGAGAGAACTCGTTTTAACAGTGCCACTTCCATAGCTCCTTGGGGAAAAGGTGAATGACTTTTCTACACCTTTCATTTTTGTGGTGATATTGTGTATGTGCGCTAACCTTTTTAAATAGTTGCATGGTATGTGATAAATATGGTGCTAGTACACATTTTTATCAAATTACTCTTCAGTACACCACTTTGTATGCTTCCTCTTCTATTATTTTTTCTGCAACTTTTTAACCCATTTGTGTGATATTTTGCAACTTTTTACAAATGCACTCCATGGCCAGTTTTGTAAGCCAGGTCAGGGATTTTGTAGATTTGTGACAAAATGATGGCCATGCGACAAATTGTGCAACAAGTTGTACATGGTAAACATGTGACCACTGCAAAAGTTAACCGGACTATGGCATAGCTACACAATATTAGAAAAAGCATCTAAAGCAGAAGTCGCAATGAAAATTCACTAAACAGCAACAAATCAACACCACAAAAACGGTAAAACCAATGCAATCCTTTATAATATGTCATGAACTGTCTTATAATGGAGGTCATTCTCAGCGCATCTGAAACTGATGTTAACAGTAGTCAACGGTCCGTTTTTTTTAAGGATTTTGTTAAAATTACATTTACTATATCTATATACTACTATATAGTATAACATTGGACAGTTACCATTCATTATTATCCAATAAATGTAGCAATAATGGATGTAAAAATAACAGAGACTAACAGAGATAACTTTTATCACTGTAGATTTCAGTACTAAATTACTACAGTATGTTAAAATGTCAGTTATTTCTGACGTAGTAAAAAAAAAAAAAGTGCCTGACTGGTATGTTTTTTTCATTAATATAACGGAAATTAAGTGGAAATCATGACAACTGAAGATAACGAGGATAAAAATTTCCTATTGAAATGAATGACATCCGTTAACTTTAGTTTTATTTCAGTTTCTTAAATTCTTCAACAGAACTGAGTAACGGAAATTGAAATTGCTGATGTGAACCAGCCTTAGCTGTCCATACACATTAGCATACTTCTGGGATCTGTTCATAATTTAATGCATATGGGGGCCTCTTCATGTCGAATGACAGCACATGACAGAGAAAAAGAGGAACCTACCTTTCCAGAACCTTTGTTCTTCCAAGAAAGACGTTTGTCTCCATCCCAACAAAATAAAACCATGGCTTTGTCTAAGCTGAAGCACAGGAATGGACAAAGTCCAGTAAGTGAGGGTAGGCTAGCACTCCTCTGTGCGCACTCCTATCTGATAGTACTCCTCTGTGCTCTCTCCGGTCTGATAGTACTCCACTGTGCCCTCTCCTGTCTGATAGCACTCCTCTGTGCTCTCTCCAGTCTGATAGTACTCCACTGTGCCCTCTCCCACTCCTCTGTGTTCTCTCCTGTCTGATAGCACTCCTCTGTGCTCTCTCCTGTGTGATAGTACTCCTCTGTGCTCTTTCCTGTCTGATAGTACTCCTCTGTGCTCTCCCCTGTCTGATAGCACTCCTCTGTGCTCTCTCCTGTCTGATAGTACTCTTCTGTGCTCTCTCCTGTCTGATAGTACTCCTCTGTGCTTTCTCCTTCCTGTCTGATAGGACTCCTCTGTGCTGTCTGATAGCACTGCTCTGTGCTCTCCCCTGTCTGATAGTACTCATCTGTTCTCTTTCCAGTCTGATAGTACTCCTCTGTGCTCTCTCCTGTCTGATAGTAACATAGTTAATAAGTTTGAAAAAAAAAGTCCAGAGTCCATCAAGTTCAAATTATAACCCTAATGAGCTCTACTGAGTTGATCCAGAGGAAGGCAAAAAACCCTCATACTAGAGGTAAAAATTCATTCCCAACTCAAAATGTGGCAGTCAGAATAAATCCCTGGATCAACGTTCTGTCCCTATAAATCTAGTGTACATAACCAGCAATGTTATTATTCTCCAAAAATGCATCCATCCCCTTTTTGAACTCTTTTACAGAGTTTACCATGACCCCATCCTAAGGCAGAGAATTCCACAGTCTCACTGCTCTTACAGTAGTGTAGAAATCTTCTTTCCTCTAAACGTAGAGGATGCCCCCTTGTTATAGATACAGTCCTGGGTATAAATAGATCATGGGAGAGATCTCTGTACGGTCCCCTGATATATTTATACATAGTTATTAGGTCGCCCCTAAGCCTTCTTTTTCTAAACGAAATAACCCTAATTCTGATAATCTTTCGGGGTACTGTAGTCCTCCCATTCTCCGTATTACACTGGTTGCCCGTATTTAAACCCTCTCCAGGTCCACTATATCTTTCTTGTACACTGGTGCCCAGTACTGTACACAGTATTCTATGTGTGGTCTGACTAGTGATTTGTACAGCGGTAGAATTATTTCGTTGTCATGGGCATCTATGCCGCTATTGTTACACCCCATGATTTTATTTGCCTTGGCAGCAGCTGCCCGACACTGGTCACTACAGGTAAATTTACTGTTAACTAAGACTCCCAAGTCCTTTTCCACGTCAGTCCTCCCAAGTGTTCTCCCATTTAATACATAATCCCAGCCTGGATTTTTCTTCCCCATGTGCATTACCTTACAGATTGATCCTATCAACCACCCTGGAGCAATCTAGAGTAGGTTTTCTCCACTGTGAAGCAGCATATATCCTGGCTGCCATGAAAACAAACTGTGCCAATTTAAATTGCTTAAACCTCATCCTGGATGGTCTGTGGCCCATCAAGCAAAATGACGGTGTGCAAGGGAAACGTGAGGACAGCACAGAAGTCAGCATGTCTACTATCCTGGTCCAAAAACCCACAATCATCGGGCATGACCACCATATATGGTACAATGACCCATGCTGCCCACATCCAGGAAAACACATTGGGGAAACCTCTGGATAGATCTTGTGGAGCCGCAGTGGGACCATGTAGGTTCTATGCAGTACTTTAAGCGCCGTTTCCGCTAGGGAAACCTGCCAGCTACCTTTGCTCTGAGCCTCGCAACAATCTCTCCATTTGGGTATGGTTAAAGATGTATGTATGTCACTCTCCCATGCTAGCATGAACCCTAGTTTCTGATCTGGTGGAGGTGCATTCATGTGGGCATACAATAATGAGAGTAACCCCGTTGACAATGGTCTATAAATGAGGAAAGCTTCATAAGCAGTCGGGCTAGGAACCCGCACTGTATTCATATGGGATTTTAAAAAGGAGAAGATTTGGTGTGCCCTGAATATTTCAGATGGTGTCAGGAGAGTCTAGAAAGGCCTGGGGTAAAAAGCGGGTTAGACAATAGAGGGAGAAGCGGGGTGGGAGAGGATTGCGAAGAGAATTTAAAGCGGACTTGACGCCAGGGAGTATAGAACCATCTGCGCCGAACTGGGCACATAACTCATCACCGGGTACGTAGACCACATAAGCGCCCCATAGGAATACGGACATAATAAGGAGTTTTCTAATCTAGTCCAGCGGGGAGCTCCATTTCTAGCATTGATCAAGGCCAATTGGGCCAACCTAGCAGAATAATAGTATTTAAGAAAATTTGGCACAGACAGTCCCCCCGCTTTCTTATTATAGTGCATCAGGGAGCTAGAGATACGTGGTTTCTTGGAGGCCCATATATACGCAAAGACTTCCTTCTGCAGTGCCCTCAGGTCAGACAACACCACAGGAACAGGGAGCGTGTGAAATAGATATAACAGTTTAGGCAACTCCCCCATCTTGATGACATTCACCCTGCCTATCCAAGAAATATATGGGAGGGCCCACTTGCAGAGGTCTGATCTGATTCCCCCGAACAACCTAGGGTAATTAGCTTTATAGAGGATCTTGAGGGAGGAAGTTAATTTAATCCTTAAATAAGTCAATCCTTCGGTGGAGTCCTTAAAGTTAAAAGACTGTGATGTAGAGCGCTGGACCTGAATGGGAACATTACAGTACAAGACTTCGGACTTAGTAACATTGACCGTCAAACCCGACTGCACAGCAAAATAATCCAGTATTTGAAAAAGATTGGGGAGCGAGACTAAGGGGTTCGTCAATGTAAGTAGAAGGTCGTCAGCGAATAAATTCACTTTGTACGTAGAGGAACCGATAGTCATACACGAAATATCAAGGTGTTCTCTAATCAACTGAGCCAGTGGCTCCATCGCTAATGCAAATAAAGCCGGCGACAAGGGACAGCCCTGCTGCGTGCCTCGCCCTATATGAATAGCTTGTGGGGAAGAAGAAGGAAGCTTCAGGTGTGTAGCCGGGTTCAAGTACAGTCGGGTAAAAATATGCATAAAGAAGGCCGGGACCCCAAATGTAGAGTGCACTGCGAATAGATAAGACCAGGATAGGCTATCAAAGGCCTTCTCTATATTGAGCGCTAGGCCAACTAACGGAATATTTGTAGCATCTGCTAGGTGAATCTGATCTAGGACCTTCCGAATATTATCTGGAACCTGACGGCCGGGAACAAACCCAACCTGGTCCTGATGGACCAGGCTAGGTAGGTATCTGTTGTGTCTCGCCACCAAAATAGAGGCCAATAGTTTGGCATCCACGTTGATTAGCGATTTGGGTCTATAATTCGTAACCGACAACAGATCCCTATTGGGCTTGGGAAGCACTGTGATCAACGTGTCAAAAAACTCTGACGGCAAGCTATGGGCCGAGCTAAGATAATTGAAAAATCGAAGCAAATGGGGGGTCAGCTGCGCAGCAAACTTCTTGTAGTATGCAGCAGACAGCCCATTAGGCCCCGGTGACTTCCCCTGTTTCAGCCTAGATACTGCCTCCTGAACCTCCTCAATAGTGAATGGCGAGCCCAGTGCCTCCCTGGCGTCAGAGGGTAGAGAAGGCAAAGATACAGATGAAAGGAAAGATGCAAGCAAGGGGGAAGGAGGAGAAGCAGAAGAAGAAGAGGGAGAAGAAGGGGGCTCATATAGGCGTGAGTAATATGTATGAAATGCAGAGTATATTTTATCCGGATGAGAAGTATGAAAACCGGGACGCAACCTTAAACTATGTACTCTATTAAACGTTGTGGTCTTACGTAGCATTGCCGCCAACAAGCGGTCAGGCTTATTGGCAAACTTGTAGTGTGTAGATTGCGTCCATCTAATTGCCTTTTCCACCCTACAGGACAAGAGCGCATCCAGTTGCACCCGAGTCTCCCTGATAGCATGAAATAAATGCAAACTGGGGTCTTGCTGATGAGCAGACACCAGACGTTGTAGCTTTGACTCCAGTGCCACCTGGGTGTTCGTGCGGTCCCTTTTAATACCGCAGGCCAGAGAAATGATACGCCCACGAATAAAAGAGTTGTGAGACATCCGAAGTGGCATTTGCTTCAAAGTACGATTTTAGATCCTCATCCAGTTGCTGTCGTACTCTTGGCATAGTAAGAAGGGCTTCGTTCAACCTCCACATACAGGGATGAGCAGATTTAGGTTGAAAGTGAAAGGCCGTACAGACTACGTCATGATCTGACCACACTGATGGAATATGGCGGGCATAAAGAAGAAAAGGCAACGTGTTCGTTGAGGTGAGAACCCAATCTATTCTAGTGTAATGGCGTTGCGCAGGAGAGAAATAAGAATAACCCCTAATGGGTCCATTATGTTCTCGCCACGTGTCTGCCAGTGCGTGGTCCACGAACAGATGCTGCAGCCATCTCTGTTGAGATCCCGACCTACGACACAGGGCCAAGCTTGATCTATCCAGCTAGTTATCATAGATCATGTTAAAGTCACCCGCCCAAATCAAGTTGTCGTATGTCAGGGCCTCAATTTTTGTACAAATGGTCCCAAAAAATTTCAAAAATCATAACTCTTTAAAATTTTCACCTAAAATTATATTTGATGGCTTATTTTTTGTGTCACTAATTCTACTTTGTAATAACATTAGTCATTTTACCCCAAAATCTACGGTGAAACGGGAAAAAAAATCAATGTGCGACAAAATTGATGAAAAAACACTATTTTGTAAGTTTTGGGGGCTTCCGTTTTTACGCAGTACATTTTTCAGCAAAAATGATACCTTATCTTTATTCTGTAGGTCCATACAGTTAAAATAATACCCTACTTGTATAGGTTTGATTTTGTATCACTTCAGAAAAAAAATCATGAATACATGCAGGAAAATTTATACGTTTAAAATGGTCATCTTCTGACCCCCTATAACTTTTTAATTTTTCTATGTTAAGGGTGCTATGAGGGCTCATTTTTTGCTCCGTGATCTGACGTTTTTAGCGGTATGATTTTTGTTCTGATCAGACTTTTTGATCACTTTTTATTCACTTTTTTTGTGGTATAAAAAGTGATCAAAAATGCGCTATTTTGGACTTTGGCATTTTTTTGCGCGTACGCCATTGAACGTGAGGTTTAAAAAGCGGTATATTTTTATAATTCGGACATTTCCGCAAGCGGCGATACCACATATTTTTATTTACACTGTGTTTTTTTATTCTTGGAAATGCCGGGTGATTCAAACTTTTATTAGGGGAAGGGATAATTGAAAGGGTTAATGTTTTTTTTACACTTTTTTATGCAATATTATCGCTCCTATAGGGGGCTATAACATTGCATTAACTGATCTTTTACACTGATTGATCCATCTCCATAGGAATGGATCAATCAGTGTTTTCGGCGATTGAATGCTCAAGCCTGGATCTCAGGCTTGAAGCATGCAATCGGACTGCAGGAAGGAAGGTAAGAGACCTTCCTCCTGTGCTACAGCTGTTCGGGATGCCACGATTATACCGCGGCAATCCTGAACAGCTCCCTGAGCTAACCGGCAACTTTCACTTTCGTTTTTAACCACGTGGCTCAGCTTTGAGCGTGCGGCTAAAGGGTTAATAGCGCGCGGCACCGCGATCAGTGCCGCGCGGTATTAGAGGTGGGTCCCGGCTTCACTATGGTCACAGTGTGACCCCGCGTTATATCGCAGGACCGGGACCCAGGACATACCCATGTGTCCTGGGTCCTTAAGGGGTTAAAAGGCATAATACCCTATCATAGAGAGTACCGATCAAAATAATGTAACGGCCCTCCTCATCCAAGTGTTCTTGCTGTACTGAGAAAGGAAAGGAATCATTTACCAGTATCATAACCCCCCTACATTTAGTCTGGTACGATGAACAATAGAATCTAGTATATGAGGGATGAAAAAAAGAAGGTGTAGAGGACTGCGTGAAATGTGTCTCTTGTACACACACTACATCCGGATGTTGTTTTAAATAGTCTACAAAGGCCTTACACCTCTTAGTGGGGGAATTAAAACCCCGCACATTATGAGAGATCAATTTAACCAGGGCCGGATCATCATTGGCGCTCATGGAGCACCTGCTCTGGGGGCCCCGTGCCCGCAGGGGGCCCCATCACAATCGGGACATCCCTGCGGATCGGGGCCCCCCCGATAGCCCGGCCACGGCCACTTTAAAACAGTGACCGGCGGCGGCTCCTGTGGGCCCGCCCCGGACTCCTCCTGCTTTTTCTATATTTCATATTTCCTTACCTGGCCGTGCTCGGCAGGCTCAGGTGATGCATCGGGTCATGAGGGCTGTGACGAGTGACGTCTCCTGTGGCTCCTCTGCACGACGTCAGGGACGTCACTCATCATTTCCTGCAGGGCACAGTTTTCTTCATTACACCCCAGCGCTGCAGGAAATGATGAGTGACGTCCCAGACACTGTGCAGAGGAGCCGCAGGAGGAAGGAGGAAGAGGGGGGAGCAATGATGGGGGGAATGATGAGCGGGGGGGGAATGATGAGCAGGGGGGGGTTAATGATGAGCAGGGGGGTTAATGATGAGCAGGGGGGGTTAATGATGAGCAGGGGGATTAATGATGAGCAGGGGGGGAATGATGAGCAGGGGGGAATGATGAGAAGGGGGGAGAATGATGAGCAGGGGGGGTAATGATGAGCAGGGGGGAGAATGATGAGCAGGGGGGTAATGATGAGCAGGGAGCGGGGGGGTAATGATGAGCAGGGGGAGTAATGACGAGCAGGGGGGGTAATGACGAGCAAGGGGGGAGAATGATGAGCAGGGGGGGAATGATGAGCAGGGGGGGGATGTTGAGCAGGAGGGGGGAGAATGATGAGCAGGCGGGAAATGATGAGTAGGGGGATGATGAGCAGGAGGGGGGGAGAATGATGAGCAGGGGAAAACATGGGAAAGGAGGCGGGGGGGGGGGGTAAATATGGCATGGAGGCTAATAAAAGGGGGAGGAAGGAGGGGGGGCAAACTGAGGATCAAGGGGAATCAAATTTGGGGGGGATGATGAGGCATATAGTTCAGAGCTATAGTCATTTATTTTACATTTATTTTTTCCCCTCAAATTTTCCTGTGAAAATGAGGGTACGTGTTATATGCCAGTGTGTGTTATACGCAGATAAATACTGTAATTCCCCCTCCCCCCCCCTCACATTCAGCAGGACATCCCTGTGTACTGAAAGATCTTTTCGGGACACAAGGATGTCCCGGTTACCAGGGGCCAGGGGCCACCGGGAGGTAGCGCACGCAGGGACATCACTGACGTCCGGTGTGTGCGCCCATAGGAGCGGAGCAACGAGGATGCACGCATGGTAAGTTACCTAAACGTCATCTTCAGTACTCCGACCACCGCTGATCCGGTCCTGGGACCTACTGCTATGGCCCCTAGGCCATTGCAGTAGATCATGACCCCGGACCAGAGGAACGGTGGAAGGAGGACTGAAGTGGGTGTCACGATGCCGGCTGGCAGGAGGTGGATCCTCTGTGCCAGAGAGGGATTGGCGTGGACCGTGCTAGTGGACCGGTTCTAAGTCACTACTGGTATTCACCAGAGCCCGCCGCAAAGCGGGATGGTCTTGCTGCGGCGGTAGTAACCAGGTCGTATCCACTAGCAACGGCTCAACCTCTCTGACTGCTGAAGATAGGCGCGGTACAAGGGAGTAGACAAAAGCAAGGTCGGACGTAGCAGAAGGTCGGGGCAGGCAGCAAGGATCGTAGTCAGGGGCAACGGCAGGAGGTCTGGCACACAGGCTAGGAACACACAAGGGAACGCTTTCACTAGGCACGATGGCAACAAGATCCGGCAAGGAAGGGAAGGGGAAGTGAGGTTAAATAGGGAAGTGCACAGGTGAATGAACTAATTAAGCCAACTGCGCCAATCAGCGGCGCAGTGGCCCTTTAAATCGTAGAGACCCGGCGCGCGCGCGCCCTAAGGAGCGGGGCCGCGCGCGCCGGGACAGAACCGAGGGAGAGCGAGTCAGGTACGGGAGCCGGGGTGCGCATCGCGAGCGGGCGCCACCCGCATCGCGAATTGCATCCCGGCTGGGAGAGGTATCGCAGCGCACCCGGTCAGCAGGTCTGACCGGGGCGCTGCGATTGCGAGGATGTTGCGAGCGCTCCGGGGAGGAGCGGGGACCCGGAGCGCTCGGCGTAACAGTACCCCCCCCTTGGGTCTCCCCCTCCTCTTGGAGCCTGAGAACCTGAGGACCAGACTTTTGTCTAGGATGTTGTCCTCAGGTTCCCAGGATCTCTCTTCAGGACCACAGCCCTCCCAATCTACCAAAAAATTTTTTTTCCCTCTGACCGTCTTGGAGGCCAGTATCTCCTTTACGGAGAAGATGTCAGAGGAACCGGAAACAGGAGTGGGGGAAACAAGTTTGGGAGAGAAACGGTTGATGATGAGTGGTTTAAGGAGAGAGACATGGAAGGCATTGGGAATACGAAGAGAAGGAGGAAGAAGGAGTTTGTAAGAGACAGGATTAATCTGGCACAAGACTTTGAAAGGACCAAGATAGCGTGGTCCCAGTTTGTAACTGGGGACACGAAAGCGGACTTATTTAGCGGAGAGCCATACCTTGTCTCCGGGAGCAAAGATGGGGGGAGCTCTTCTTTTCTTATCGGCAAACTTTTTCATGCGAGATGAAGCCTGTAAAAGAGAATTTTGGGTCTCTTTCCATATGGTGGAAAGATCACGAGTCACTTCATCTACAGCGGGTAAACCAGAGGACAAGGGAATAGGGAGGGGGGGAAGAGGGTGACGGCCATACACCACGAAAAATGGGGATTTGGAGGAAGATTCAGAGACTCTGAAGTTATACGAGAATTCGGCCCATGGTAGAAGATCTGCCCAGTCATCCTGGCGGGAGGAAACAAAATGCCGTAAATAGTCACCCAGGACCTGGTTAATTCTTTCTACTTGCCCATTGGATTGAGGATGATAAGCAGAAGAGAAGTTTAATTTAATCTTGAGTTGTTTACAGAGAGCCCTCCAGAATTTTGACACGAATTGGACACCTCTATCCGAGACAATCTGCGTGGGCAAACCGTGAAGACGAAAAATGTGTACAAAAAATTGTTTTGCCAACTGAGGCGCTGAAGGAAGACCAGGAAGAGGAATAAAATGTGCCATCTTGGAAAATCGATCAACGACCACCCAAACAACGGTGTTGCCACGGGATGGGGGTAAGTCTGTAATAAAGTCCATACCAATCAGAGACCAAGGCTGTTCGGGGACAGGCAGAGGATGAAGTAGACCAGCAGGCTTCTGGCGAGGAGTCTTATCCCGGGCACAGACAGTACAGGCCCGCACAAAATCAACAACATCCGTCTCCAGAGTCGGCCACCAATAGAAACGAGAGATGAGTTGCAAGGATTTTTTGATGCCCGCATGGCCTGCGAGGTGGGAGGAGTGACCCCATTTGATGATTCCGAGGCGTTGGCGTGGAGAAACGAAGGTCTTCCCTGGAGGAGTTTGCCTGATGGAGGCTGGAGAAGTGGAGATCAGACAGTCAGGAGGAATGATGTGTTGCGGAGAGAGCTCTACTTCCGAGGCATCCGAGGAACGAGAGAGAGCATCGGCCCTAATGTTCTTGTCGGCAGGGCGAAAGTGAATTTCAAAATTAAAACGGGAAAAGAACAGAGACCAACTGGCCTGGCGAGGATTCAGCCGTTGGGCAGACTGGAGATAGGAGAGATTCTTGTGATCGGTGTAAATGATAACTGGAAATTTTGATCCCTCCAGCAGATGCCTCCATTCCTCAAGTGCTAATTTAATGGCCAGTAGCTCTCGATCCCCGATGGAGTAGTTCCTCTCCGCCGGAGAGAAGGTCCTAGAAAAAAACCACAAGTAACAGCATGCCCGGAAGAGTTTTTTTTGTAGAAGGACCGCTCCAGCTCCCACTGAGGAGGCATCAACCTCCAATAGGAAGGGTTTAGATGGGTCAGGTCTGGAGAGCACGGGAGCAGAAGAAAAGGCAGACTTGAGCCGTTTAAATGCGTCTTCCGCTTAGGGAGACCAGGACTTAGGATTGGCATTCTTCTTGGTTAAAGCCACGATAGGAGCCACAATAGTGGAAAAATGTGGAATGAATTGTCTGTAATAATTGGCGAACCCCAAAAAACGTTGGATAGCACGGAGTCCGGAGGGGCGTGGCCAATCTAAGACGGCAGAGAGTTTATCTGGGTCCATTTGTAGTCCCTGGCCAGAGACCAAGTATCCTAGGAAAGGAAGAGATTGACATTCAAACAGACATTTCTCCATTTTGGCATAAAGTTGATTGTCTCGAAGTCTCTGAAGAACCATGCGGACATGCTGGCGGTGTTCTTCTAAGTTGGCAGAAAAAATCAGAATATCGTCCAGATACACAACAACACAGGAATATAAGAGATCACGAAAAATTTCATTAACAAAGTCTTGGAAGACGGCAGGGGCGTTGCACAGGCCAAAGGGCATGACCAGATACTCAAAGTGTCCATCTCTAGTGTTAAATGCAGTTTTCCATTCGTCCCCCTCCCTGATGCGGATGAGATTATAAGCACCTCTTAAGTCCAGTTTGGTAAAGATGTGGGCACCTTGGAGGCGATCAAAGAGTTCAGAGATAAGAGGTAGGGGGTAGCGGTTCTTTACCGTGATTTTATTAAGTCCGCGGTAGTCAATGCAAGGACGTAGGGAGCCATCTTTCTTGGACACAAAGAAAAATCCAGCTCCGGCAGGAGAGGAGGATTTGCGGATAAACCCCTTTTTTAAATTTTCCTGGATGTATTCAGACATAGCAAGAGTCTCTGGGGCGGACAGAGGATAAATTCTGCCCCGGTCTGCCCCGGGGTGGAGTAGTGCCCGGGAGGAGGTCAATAGGACAGTCAAAAGGCCTGTGAGGAGGTAAAGTCTCAGCTTGTTTTTTGCAAAATACGTCAGCATAGTCCATATAGGCCTTAGGGAGACCGGTTACAGGGGGAACCACAGGGTCACGGCAGGGAGTACTGGGAACCGGTTTAAGGCAGTCTTTGAAACAAGAGGTACCCCAGCTCTTGATCTCTCCTGTGGACCAATCAAGGGTTGGGGAATGGCGTTGAAGCCATGGTAGTCCAAGGAGAATTTCGGAAGTGCAATTGGAGAGGACCAAAAACTCAATTTTTTCGTGATGAGGTCCGATGCACATTAGGAGGGGTTCCGTGCGGTAACGCACGGCACAGTCCAATCTTTCATTGTTAACGCAATTGATGTAGAGGGGTCTGGCGAGACTGGTCACTGGGATGTTGAACCTGTTGATGAGAGAGGCCAAAATAAAGTTTCCTGCAGATCCGGAATCCAAGAAGGCCTTAGTGGAGAAGGAGAAGGTAGAGGCAGATATCCGCACAGGCACAGTAAGACGTGGAGAAGCAGAGTTGACATCAAGGACTGTCTCACTTTTGTGCGGAGTCTGCGTACGTCTTTCCAGGCGGGGAGGACGGATAGGACAATCCTTCAGGAAGTGTTCGGTACCAGCACAGTACAGGCAAAGATTCTCCATGCGGCGTCGTGTCCTCTCTTGAGGTGTCAAGCGGGACCGGTCAACTTGCATAGCCTCCACGGCGGGAGGCACAGGAACGGATTGCAGAGGACCAGAGGAGAGAGGAGCCGGGGAGTAAAAACGCCTAGAGCGAACAAAGTCCATATCCTGGCGGAGCTCCTGACGCCTTTCGGAAAAACGCATGTCAATGCGAGTGGCTAGATGAATGAGATCATGCAGGTTAGCAGGAATTTCTCGTGCGGCCAGAACATCTTTAATGTTGCTGGATAGGCCTTTTTTAAAGGTCGCGCAGAGGGCCTCATTATTCCAGGATAGTTCAGAAGCAAGAGTACGGAATTGTATGGCGTACTCGCCAACGGAAGAATTACCCTGGACCAGGTTCAGCAGGGCAGTCTCAGCAGAAGAGGCTCGGGCAGGTTCCTCAAAGACACTTCGAATTTCCGAGAAGAAGCAGTGTACAGAGGCAGTGACGGGGTCATTGCGGTCCCAGAGCGGTGTGGCCCATGACAGAGCTTTCCCAGAGAGCAGGCTGACTACGAAAGCCACCTTAGACCTTTCAGTAGGAAACTGGTCCGACATCATCTCCAAGTGCAGGGAACATTGTGAAAGAAAGCCACGGCAAAACTTAGAGTCCCCATCAAATTTATCCGGCAAGGATAGTCGTAGGCTGGAAGCGGCCACTCGCTGCGGAGGAGGTGCAGGAGCTGGCGGAGGAGATGATTGCTGAAGCTGTGGTAGTAGCTGCTGTAGCATCACGGTCAGTTGAGACAGCTGGTGGCCTTGTTGCGCTATCTGTTGTGACTGCTGGGCGACCACCGTGGTGAGGTCGGCGACAACTGGCAGAGGAACTTCAGCGGGATCCATGGCCGGATCTACTGTCACGATGCCGGCTGGCAGGAGGTGGATCCTCTGTGCCAGAGAGGGATTGGCGTGGACCGTACTAGTGGACCGGTTCTAAGTCACTACTGGTATTCACCAGAGCCCGCCGCAAAGCGGGATGGTCTTGCTGCGGTGGTAGTAACCAGGTCGTATCCACTAGCAACGGCTCAACCTCTCTGACTGCTGAAGATAGGCGCGGTACAAGGGAGTAGACAAAAGCAAGGTCGGACGTAGCAGAAGGTCGGGGCAGGCAGCAAGGATCGTAGTCAGGGGCAACGGCAGGAGGTCTGGAACACAGGCTAGGAACACACAAGGGAACGCTTTCACTAGGCACGATGGCAACAAGTTCCGGCAAGGAAGGGAAGGGGAAGTGAGGTTAAATAGGGAAGTGCACAGGTGAATGAACTAATTAAGCCAACTGCGCCAATCAGCGGCGCAGTGGCCCTTTAAATCGTAGAGACCCGGCGCGCGCGCGCCCTAAGGAGCGGGGCCGCGCGCGCCGGGACAGAACCGAGGGAGAGCGAGTCAGGTACGGGAGCCGGGGTGCGCATCGCGAGCGGGCGCCACCCGCATCGCGAATTGCATCCCGGCTGGGAGAGGTATCGCAGCGCACCCGGTCAGCAGGTCTGACCGGGGCGCTGCGATTGCGAGGATGTTGCGAGCGCTCCGGGGAGGAGCGGGGACCCGGAGCGCTCGGCGTAACAGTGGGGCAGTACACAGACATATAGTCTCCAGCCATACACTGTATATGACTGGAGGCTGTATGTCTGTGGGGGACACTGCTAACGAAATGTGGGGGGGACTACAACCTAATGCGGGGGAACTGCAACCTACTGTGGGGAACTACAACCTAATGTGGGGGAACTGGGGGTGGGATTGGTGGAGAAAAGTGTAGTGGAGAAGGACCAGGAGAGCATGGGGGGCAGAAGTGAGGTTGTTTGGGGGATGGGGTGGGGGGTGAGGTAAGGTAAATGTGGGTTTGGTAAAGGGGGCAGGGGAGTGTGAAGGGGACTGAGGCGGGGTAGGGGGTGCAGAAAAGTGGAATAGTGGAGAAGGACCAGGAGTATTGAAGGGGGGACTGAAAGGGGTACTCCACCCCTAGACATCTTATCCCCTATCCTTTGGATAGGGGATAAGATGTCTAGGGGTGGAGTACCCCTTTAAGGTCCAGGGGAGGACTAAGGCTAAGTTTCCAGAGAAGGCAAAAGCACAAGAAAAAAAATGCCAAAAAATTACCATAACACAGGAAAAAGCAGTAGCAGTTTTTCTGTGTTTTTGCAGGTAAAAAAAGGGGGAAACCTAGCCTTAGGGGTCTCTGGGAGCAGGAGTCTGGAGGAGGACTTAGGGGTCTGGGGGGGCAGAGAGGTCTGGGGGAATTGGGGCTTGTCCACACTACGAACTTTAGAGGGTGTTATGTTTGGCAGTATAATATACAGGGTACACAGGGTTTGGCAGTATTATATTTAGAAAGCACAGTCTCTTGAAGGGTTATAATGATTGTTGTCTTTATATAGAGGATGAGGATCGGCTGACAAAGTGAGGAACCAATGATGTCCAGGCGTCAAACTTTACAGAGGAAGATGGAGCTGGAAGAAGACATTGTGTCTGGACCAGATGAAGAAGAAAAGGAAAGACAACAGAGAAGACGTCTCCTGTGAGTCATTTTATGTTTGTGTTTTCTCCTGACTGTCCCATTAGATCTCTCGTCACTTCTAAGTTTTGCAGTAATAATGGATGAAACTGTCCAATCTTTCATTGTTAACGCAATTGATGTAGAGGGGTCTGGCGAGACTGGTCACTGGGATGTTGAACTACAACTCCTATATTGCCTGAAGCTCTCCAGACATAATGGGCGTTGTAGCTTTGCAACAGCTGGAAAGAGTGACTTGAACTGAAGTGATTTTAGACCATGCAGCCATTTAATTTTAATGGGGGCCTGACTTCTGTGACACCCACCAAAAAAATAAATAAATAAGGGGACATAGTCTAATATGCCCAGGCCTATTTTTGGTCTCAGTCTGTTCCTTACTTGACAGGCCCGCAACAGGTCTCAGTAGAAGGGAAGGGGGACTATCGGGTGGGGGGGGGGGGCATCATAATGAAGTGCTCCGTCTTCCAGGCAGTCTTAATCTGGCCCTGAATTTAACCATATCACATAATATAAACTAGTCCCCTCCAGAAATCGCCTCTGCAGTAGAAAGATACATTGTACATACATATAAAGCTGGTCGCCACCGTCTGCAATAAGACACGTCCATACGCTGGAAGAACCATACTGTGCCTGCAACTGGAGAACAAAAACAAGTAAATAAAAACAAAAAAATGACAACAAGATGAAAAAAACTAATCCTATAGCCAGGAAAGGTTGCAGGCCATAATAAGTCGTCCATCATTCTTCCCGATCCCCACTTATGGGGAGTAGTGACGCAATAGTCCATGCTGCAGGGCAGCCATTTGCCACAATTATGGGGAGTACAAAGTCCTCATCAGTGTCCTAAAGAACATGCACCGCAAATCAAAGTTCCAGTTCGGAAAGTAACAGGGAAACACAGTCATTCGTGTAGAAACAGTCTCTAACCATAAAGAGAGCAATATAAATGGAAGATAGAGCCATTCAAGGTGGGTTAGATGACTCCGGGGCAGGATGGGTAGTGCGCCCATTTCTACCCACTGTAGACCAGGCGTGCTGTATACGTCCCGGGCGCTGGGGCAACGGTGGTTGTTCTCCTAAGGCTATGCATTCCTTGGCTAAGGCCTCCTTGGCCTCATCAAGGGTGCGGACTGTATAGACTCGGTTATTCACAGTGTAGGCTAAAGAGAAAGGGAACCCCCATCTATGACGAATGCCCTCTCGTTGCAATGCGAGTGTGACGGGGCGAAAGTCACGGCATCTTGCAAGTGTGGAGGGTGCCAAATCAGTGTACATATAGACTGACGGGGGCACCCATGGTAAAGCAGGCATATTTCTAGCAGCTTGGAGCAAAACATCTCTCACCTCGGGGTAGTGGAGCTTCAGTATAACGTCCCGAGGCAGGTCCGGGTTCTTAGGCCTAGCCAAGGCACTGTGGATCCTGTCAAAGCGGAGGAGCTCAGGTTCAAGCTGAGGAGCCAGTTCAAAAAACAGTGCCGTGACCGTCTTTGTTAACTCCAACACATCCTCCGGCAAGCACCGAATTCTTAGATTAGCTCTCCGGGAGCGGTTTTCTAGGTCCTCGAGTTTCAGCTCAAAAAACAGTGCCGTGACCATCTTTGTTAACTCCAACACATCCTCCGGCAAGCACCGAATTCTTAGATTAGCTCTCCAGGAGCGGTTTTCTAGGTCCTCGAGTTTCAGCTCGAGGGCCTGCAGCTGGGAGGAGTGGTCTGCAATCTCCTGGTGGTCTACGTCCAAGGCCTCTGCAAGGTCATCCACCCTGGTTTCAGTATCTGCAACCCTCTGGCCCAGGTCCCGCAGTTGGGAAGAAAGCTCAGTAACCGCCTTTGAAAGCTCCGTCCTGAACAAATGCTTAATGTTTTTAAACATAGAAGCAGGGGTAAAATCCGCTCCGTCCTGAGACTCCTCCTCCTCTTGGGGGCGAGATGAAGCCCGGAATATGTCTGGAATAGACTGCGACAGCAGTTGGGTAGATTTCTTTTTCCCCGTATGCTGGGAGCGGGGCATATTCCGCTATGGGTAGGGACAATCCCTGTGCTATGGAGCCCAATTAGAGCGCTAAAAGAGGCTGAAAGGCCACTGCTGGTATGGAGCTCACGCTACATACGTCATTCCTCATGAGCTGCGCGCATGCGCCCCCCTGCATTACCTTACATTTATCAGTGTTGAACCTCATCTTCCACTTCACATCCCAAACCTCCAACCTATCCAGATCCATTTGTAACAGTTCACTGTCCTCTATTGTGTTTACCACTTTACAGAGTTTAGTTCATCTGCAAAGATTGCTACTTTACTATTCAACCCCTCTTCAAGGTCATTAATGAATACATTAAATAGGACAGGACCAAGACGGACCCCTGTGGTACCCCACTAGTAAAAGTCACCCAATCAGAAAAAGTACCATTAATAACCACCCTCTGTTTCCTATCACTGAGCCAGTTACTTACCCACTTACACACATTCTCCCCAGCCCAATCCTTCTCATTTTATGCACCAACCTTTTATGTGGAACCGTATCAAATACTTTGGAAAAACCCAGATATACGACATCCAGCGATTGCCCCTGGTCCAGTCTTGAGCTCACCTCCTCATAAAAGCTTATCAGGTTAGTTTGACAGGACCGATCCCTCATAAAGCCATGCTGCTATGGAGTCATACAATAATTTTTTATCAAGATACTCCAAAATAGCATCCCTTAGAAAACCCTCAAACAATTTACATACAACAGAGGTTAAACGAACTGGTCTATAATTCCCGGGGTCACCTTTTGACCCCTTTTTAAATATTGGCACCACATTTGCCGTGCGCCAGTCCTGGGGAACAGTCCCTGTCACTATAGAGTCCCTGAATATAAAACTAGGAGTCTGTCTATTACATTACTTAATTCCTTTAGAACACGGGGGTGAATGCCATCTGGACCTGGTGATTTGTCTCTCTTGATTTTTTGTAGGCGGCTCTGTACTTCTTCCTGGGTTAGACAGGTGACCTGTACTGGGGAGTTTACCTTATCTCGCTGTATTTCACCTAGCATTTCATTTTCCTTGGTGAATACAGTGGAGAAGAATTTGTTTATTTTATTTGCTTTTTCCTGATCCTGGTTTATAATTTCTTCCTCATCATAAGGACCCAGCCCATTTTCACCTTAAGGACCCGCCCATTTTTTGCACATCTGACCACTGTCACTTTAAGCATTAATAACTCTTGCATGCTTTTACTTTTCATTCTGATTCTGAGATTGTTTTTTCGTGACATATTCTACTTCATGTTAGTGGTAAAGTTTTGTCAATACTTGCATAATTTTTTCCACAATTTTTCTAAATTTGAAGCTCTCTGCTTGTAAGGAAAACAAACATTCCAAATAAATGATATATTGATTTACATATACAATATGTTTACTTTATGATTGCATCATAAAGTTGACATGTTTTTACTTTTGGAAGTCATCAGAGGGATTCAAAGTTCAGCAATTTTCCAGTTTTTCACAAAATTTTCTAAATCGGATTTTTTCAGGGACCAGTTCAGTTTTGAAGTGGATTTGAAGGGCCTTCATATTAGAAATAACCCCACAAATGACCCCATTATAAAAACTGCACCCCTTAAAGTATCCAAAATGACATTCAGTAAGTGTGTTAACCCTTTATGTGTTTCACAGGAATAGCAGCAAAGTGAAGGAGAAAATTCAAAATCTTCATTTTCTACACTCGCATGTTCTTAAAGACCCAGTTTTTGAATTTTTACAAGTGGTAATAGGAGAAAAAGCCCACAAAATTTGTAACCCAATTTCTTTCGAGTAAGGAAATACCTCATAAGTGTTTGTCAAGTGTTCAGTGAGCACAATAGGGGGCTCAGAAGGGAAGGAGCAACAATGGGATTTTGGAGAGTGAATTTTGCAGAAATGGTTTTTGTGGGCATGTCGCATTTAAGAAGCCCCTATGGTGCCAGAACAGCAGAAAAACCCCACATGGCATAGCATTTTGGAAACTACACCCCTCAAGGCACGTAACAAGGGGTCCAGTGAGCCTTAACACCCCACAGTTTTTGACAACATTTCATTAAAGTCAGATGTGTAAATGAAAAAAAATATTGCAAATTTTTTCCTAAATGTACAATTTTTACAAAGGGTAATGGGAGAAAATGCCCCCCAAAATTTGTATCCCCATCTCTTCTGAGTATGGAAATACCCCATGATAGGACGTAAAATGCTCTGTGGGCAAACTACAATGCTCAAAAGAGCAGGAGTCACATTTGGCTTTTGGAAAGCAAATTTTGCTGAAATGGTTTTTGGGGGGCATGTCTCATTTAGGAAACCCCTATGGTGCCAGAACAGCATAAAAAACTATACCCCTTAAGGAACGTAACAAGGGGTACAGTGAGCCTTAACACCTCACAGTTGTTTGACGACTTTTTGTTAATGTGTAAATGTAAAAAAAAAATGTTTCACTAAAATGCTGGTTTTTCCCCAAATTTTACATTTTTACAAGGGGTAATAGGAGAAAATGACCCCCAAAATGCGTAACCCCATTTCTTCCGAGTGGAAATATCCCATGTGTGAATGTCAAGTGCTCTGCTGGCGCACTACAATGCTCAGAAGAGAAGGAGCGCCATTGAGCTTTTGGAGAGAGAATTTGTTTGGAATGGAAGTCAGAACAGTGGACCCCACCCACATGTGACCCCATTTTGGAAACTATACCCCTCACAGAATTTAATAAGGGGTGCAGTGAGTATTTACACCCCACTGGTGTTTGACGGATCTTTGGAACAGTGGGCTGTGCAAATGAAAAATTGCATTTTTTATTTTCATGGACCACTGTTCCAAAAATCTGTTAGACATGTGTGGGGTGTAAATGCTCACTGTACCCCTTATTACATTACATGAGGGGTGTAGTTTCCAAAATGGAGTCACATGTGGGGGGGGGTCCATGGTTCTGGCAGTACGGGGTCATTCTGCCCCGCTTATTGTGGGATGGCAGAACGGGGAAACTGAAAGTTAACCCCACCCCCGATCTGCTATTGGTTGTTGCTTCTTGATGACCAATAAGAGGGGTGGCACCCCTGCCACCTTACTCCTATCCCTTCAGGGGGATCGTGGGTGTCTTGGACAACCACGACCCCCCTTATATTCCGGGTCACCATAGACCCGTATGACCCTGAATCGGCGCAAATCGCCGGTGTGAATTCACCAGCGATTTGCGGCGATCACCCACATGAGGGGGCCTCAGGACCCCCCTGGGCATTTGCACGGGATGCCTGCTGAATAATTTGGGTAGGGACCGGAATTCCCACGGCCGTATGGTTACGCCCAGGGTCCTTAACGATCAAAAACCCAGCGCGTATCCATACTCCCTTGGTCCTTAAGTGGTTAAAGGGCCTACACTTTCATTTTTTACCTTTTTGCTATTTATAAAGTTAAAGAACATTTTGGGGTTAGTTTTACTCTCTTTTTGGCAATGAGTCTTTCTGTCTCTATTTTTGCGGCTTTTACATACTTTTTTACATATTTTTCCCTATAGCTTTGTAATGCTTCTTAACTGCCGTCCTGTTTTAGTAGTTTAAATGCTTTATTTTTGCCATTTATTGCCCCCTTAACGTTCTTATTCATCCATATTGGTTTTCTTCTATTTCTGACCCTTTTATTCCCATAAGGTATATACATCTTACAGTGAGAGTTTAAGATATTTTTAAAAGTCTCCCATTTAGTGTCAGTATTCTTGTTTTTGAGTACATTAACCCATTTTATATTGTTAAGCGTTTCTCTGAGTTGATCGAACTTTGCCTTCCTAAAGTCCATTGTTTTTATGGCCCTTCTAGAGATTCCCTTATTGAATAACAAGTTATAATGTATTATATTATGATCACTATTTCCTAGGTATCCTTCTATTTGCACATTAGTTACTCTGTCAGGTCTGTTGGTTAATATTAAGTCTGGTAGGGCGCCCCCTCTGGTCAGGCCCTGCACCATTTGGGACAGATAATTGTCTTTAGCTATAGTCAGAAACCTGTTTCCTTTATGAGATTCACAGGTCTTAGTCTCCCAGTTTATATCAGGATAGTTAAAGTCCCCCATTATTATCACATCATTCTGATTTGCTGCCTTGTTTATTTGCCTCAGTAATTGATCTTCTGCCTCTTCCATTATGTTTGGTGGCTTATAGCAATGCGGCCTTCAGACTGGACTTTACATAAAGACAAACTCCTGCCCCTTTCCATTTTGTCCAATCCTTCCTGAATAGACTATAACCCTGTATGTTGACCGCCCAGTCACACGTATCGTCCAACCAAGTCTCTGTTATAACCACTATGTCATAATCCTCCTCACATTTTCAACTCCAGTTCATCAGTTTTATTGGTCAGACTTCTGGCATTAGTCCACATGCAATTCAATGGTGTATGTTTTTTTTTCCCTATGACGCTTAACCCTATTAACTATTCTAACCCCTCCGCTCCACCCCCAGGTAGATTATTAAGTCTCCCCTCTCTATCTAATCTATCTTCCCCCTTTATGTTGTAGGTTCCCTCCCCCCCAGTCCCTAGTTTAAACACTTATCCACCCTTCTAGCCATCTTCTCCCCAAGCACAGCTGCACCCTCCCCATTGAGGTGCAGCCCGTCCCTACGGTAGAGCCGGTATCCGACAGCGAAGTCTGCCCAGTTCTCCATGAACCCAAACCCCTCCTTCCTAAACCAGCTTCTTTGCCACTTGTTTACCTCCCAAATCTCACGCTGCCTCTCTGGTGTGGCTTGTGGTACAGGCAATATTTCAGAAAATATTACCTTGGAGGTCCTTGCCTTAAGCTTGCAGCCAAAGTCCCTGAAATCATTTTTAAGGACACTCCACCTACCTCTTACTTTGTCATTGGTGCCAATATGTACCATGACTCTTGGGTCCTCTCCAGCCCCAACCAGCAACCTGTCAACCTGAGCCGCGATGTGCCGAACTCGAATGCCAGGAAGACAACACACTGTTTGGCGATCCGGGTCTTTGTGACAGTTCACCCTGTCCCCCTAATAATTGAGTCCCCCACTACCAGTACCTCTCTGGCCTGCCCTGCACTCCTCCCTCCCTCCTTACTGGAGCAGACACCCCTCTGGCGGTCAGAGGCAGAGTCCTGCTCCAGGACTGCTAGCTCTGAAATGGCATCCCCCTTATCTGCCAACCGGGAAAACTTGTTGGGGTGTGCCAGTTCAGGACTACCCTCCCTAACACTTTTCCCTCTACTCCATTTTCTAACTGTAACCCAGCTAACTGCCTGACTGTCCTGCACCTCTGTCCCACTATCCTCCCCCACCTCTACCCCAGAAAGTACTTGCTCAGTGAGCAGGAGACTCCTCTCCAGGTTTTCAATGCATCTCAGTGTTGCCAGTTCCTCCTCTAGATCCAGGATCTGGGCTTCCAAATGAACAACTCGCACACATATCGCACATCAATATGCACCCTCAAACTGCTGTTCAAGGATTGTATACATTGTGCAAGATGTACACTGGACTCTATTTTCCAACATGGAGGCCATACTAGATTTGGGGATTGCAAAAATTAACAGTAAAAAAACAATCAAATATTTCAATTTAAACTCCCTGAATTTAAAGTCCCTTAATTTTAAGTCCCTCACACTTTTATACTTACTTAGTACTCCTCTGTGCTCTCTCCTGTCTGGTAGTACTCCTCTGTTCTCTATCCTGTCTAATAGTACTCCTCTGTGGTCTTTCCAGTCTGATAGCACTCCTCTGTGCTCCTCCTGTCTGATCGGACTCCTCTGTGCTCTCTCCTGTCTGATAGTACTCCTCTGTGCTCTCTCCCGTCTGATAGTACTCCTCTGTGCTCCCTCCTGTCTGATAGTACTCCTCTGTGGTATGTCCAGTCTGATAGCACTTCTCTGTGCTCTCTCCTGTCTGATAGTACTCCTCTGTGCTCTCTCCTGTCCTTTCAGACCGAGGTGTGCTAGCCCACCCTCACTTACTGGACTTCGTCCATGCCTGTGCTTCAGCTTGGACAAAGCCATGATTTTATAAGCCATGAATTCTATAAAAAGGAAATAAAGTTTTCTTATGAAGTATATTAGAAAGGTTATTGTTTTGCCAAGATGTACAACATATAAAACTTTTTGTACCTGACAGTGCCCATTTAACCGGTTGCCATCTACGGATGAGCTGGCTGGTCCTGAGATAGCATCCGTTGTATGGCCATACCGACCGCCCCCAGCTGATTCCTGAAGCTGGGGGTCAGTGTGAATAGCCGACATGCGGCGATTGCCGCTGCCGGCTATTAACCCTTTAGAACGCTGCTGTCAACGTTAACAGCAGCATCTAAAGAGACATTTAAACCATCCCTCGTGGTCCAGTGGAATGCCCCCCCCCCTGCAGCACGATCGCGGGGGGGGAGGATCCACTGCTGAGGTAGTCGGAGGGCTTACCTCACGTCCTATGCCGACTGCTGTGCTGTGAATGATAAAGCCTGTCAGGACCAGGCTTTATCAATCGATTGCAGAGCACACAGATCAATGTGGTTCTATGAAACCACATTGATTTGTATAAGGAATCTAATGATTCCTCCTAAACGGGACTAAAAGTGTAAAAAAAAAAAAAAAAAGTTGAATAAAAAGTAAAAAAAAAAAAAAAACACCCATTGACCCCTTCCTTATTAAAAGTTTAAATCACCCCCTTTTTCTCATATTCCATATAACAAATATGTAACCATAATAAAAATAAACATATGTGGTATTTCCACATGTGTAAATGTCCAAATTATAAAAATATATAATTCATTAAACCGCATGGTCAATGGCGTATGCGCAAAAAAAGTCCAAAATAGCGTATTTTTGGTCACTTTTTATAACATGAAAAAATGAATAAAGTGCGATCCAAAAGTCTGATCTATACAAACATGGTGCTGCTAAAAACTTCACAGCGCAAAAAAAGAGCCCTCATACCGCCCTGTATGCAGAAAAATAAAAAAGTTATAGGGGTCAGAAGATGACAATTTTAAATGTTTAAATTTTCGCGCATGTAGTTATGATTTTTTGTAGTTAAGACAAAATCAAACCTATATAAGTAGGGTATCATTTTAATCATGTAGACCTACAGAATAAAGAGAAGGTGTCATTTTTACAACAACAAAAAATGTACTGCGTAGAAACAGAAGCCCCCAAATTTACAAAATTGTGTTTTTTCTTCACACAATGATTTTCTTCACACAATGATTTTTAATGTTATTTTTTGCCGTAGATTTTTGGGTAAAAAGACTGATGTCATTACAAAGTAGAATTTGTGGTGCAAAAAAAAGCCATCATATGGATTTTTAGATGCAAAATTGAAAGGGTTATGATTTTTAAATGGTAAGGAGAAAAAAACGAAGATTAAAAAACGGAAAAATGCTTGGTCCTTAAGTGGTTAAATAAAATACAGCATTTCCAAGGATGAAATTTAGCCGGGCATGAAGGCCCAAATACCCCTGGTCATGAAAGAGTTAATGAATACTGTTCCCAATTAATTTAATTGTCTTGAATATAGTGAAAAAAGTATTGGTGCCAGTATCAATGCCAATACTTGACATTTGTACAAGTGCTTGTACTGTCATATCGAGCAGGGAAAAATGAAGCCTTAAGCTGACTCACATCTCTGTCCCTGCCTTTCTTGGTGCTCACCTCCTTAATAGGGTGGCCCCAACCATGGTGCCGGACCCTACACTGAATAAGGTGCAGGACATAGCGATATCAAAATAATAAAACAAACATAGAACAGAGGTAAGAGAACAGTTTGGGACACAACGGGTTAAACCAAGGAGCATAAAACTGGTAACAGCAAACTGATAAACAAAACAGAGTCAAACAGGACAGAGTAAAAACCAGAAAGTAATGCAGTACCAAAATGCTAAGCAAAGGGGTAGTCAAATAGCAAGCCAAAGGTCAGGAAAACAAGAGATCAGGATGATAAATTCAGATCAGAAGCTAGCGCTAAGAGAAATTTCTCTATCACAGCTAACATGCAGAGAACAATTGAGGTATTTAAATCAAAGCTAAGGAGGGCCTGGATGCGAAGGCAGTATAACATTGGCTTGTAGTCCAGTAGAGCCAGGCATCATCATGGCAATGAGCAATGCCACAGCTTAAGACAGGAGGGATTGGAACTACAAACAGAGCAAAAGGCCGAAACAGAAAATATTTCTCCTGGCCATAACTTGTTTCCACAGATCATGCCAGACAAACATTTTATGGCCCTATTTTCCAGCACAATACCCACCTCTTTATAAACTCCCCATGTGTATTGCCTCACATAGTAATAGTGCCCACTTTGTGCCCCCATATAGCACTTAGGCCCTTTCTGTGGCAATATACTGTATAGTTGTAGGCCAACATACTGCCTACTTATAGTAGTAGGCTTCCCCCATACAGTATTAGTGCCCCTATAAAGTTCTAGGCCCCTACACTGCCCCCATATAGTTGTACTCCCCCACACTAACCCATATAGTTGTAGGCCCCCATGCCTGTTCCCACACTGTCCCCATATAGTTGTAGGACCTCTGTTTGCCCATATACTTGCAGGCCCTCATACAGCCCTGCTTAGGTGCTCCACTGCTCCTCCCATCCGGGGACCTACTGCTATAGTCCACAGGAGTAGGTCTTCAGTCCAAAGGAACAGTGGAGCACCAAAGCTGACAAGGCAGTTACCTTCTACATTTGCCCGACGCTCGTGCTTCTCCTCTGATGTCCTCCGATCCTCAGCCAGCAACTTTAGCTAGTACCAGCAGCAAGTGCTCACTTCTCTTAAAATGGCTGTGGCGCCTTCTGCCATTTTAAGAACAGACAGTATGGGTCGTGGCCAGTTTATTGGTAGTAACTACTGGCTGTGGGCAACGTTACATATTTTCTTTGCGAACCCCCAGGAGAACTTCTTTCCCAGGTTGGGAACCACTGGTTTATAGTATTACTTAGCAGGGCAAGACAGGAATAGATAGATAGATAGATACGATGGTGTCATGCATGATGAACGCATCTTAATACTATTAAAAAAGGGAAAATAGGAGAAAAAAAGAATATTGGTACTGTAAATGTATTATGTGCAAATCTAAAAGTAGGATAAACAGAGAGCAAACAGGTGTATCTTGAAATCAGGTGGTGCTCACTAGTGTTGAGTGTGAATATTCGAATAGTGAATTATATCGGCACTTCGCAATTTCGCAGATATTTAGAATATCGCAAATTATATTCGTTATGCAGAATATTCTTTTTTCCCCCGTTTTTTATACAGTACACATCACAATGATGTGTACTGTGTAAATAAAAAATTATCATCCCTCCCTGCTTCCAGCTTGTGGTCCAAAGAAGGCAAATGTGAATTTTATGCGAAAAGTACTTCCAGAGGACAATGATCCCTCCCTTCTTTTAGCTTGTGGGCCAATGAGAAGGATGCAATACAGTTGTCAGAGGTTAGCAACATCCCTAACAACCAATAGGAAAGTAGTTAGTTGAAAGATATAATCGCGCATGCGCATTTAGCTAATTTTATTACGAATTTCGCATGGGAAAAAAAGTGAACAAATATGCGAAATTTGCAAATATAGGACGAATATTCGTCCAAATATTCACAAATTTGAATATGGCCTATGCAGCTCATTACTAGTGCTCACTTAAGAACTTACTACTATACCTTCCTTTTTTGATCTATACTTCACAACCACCGCTCCAAAAGAAAAGAAAGAAAATGGACACCTATCAGTACTGGGTCTTAAAAAAATTGTATCTTTGCATCCATAGTGATTATTATGTTTGGACGCTTTTTAATATGCCAGGTCATGAGCGCTGAACTTGTTGATTGGCACCTGTTAAAAGAGCCTTTGCATAGGTCAATTATTGTGCTGGCCAGAACTATGTGTTTAATCTCATCATTGGTGGATATGTGACAGATAATCATTTTTATGCCTAAATAGTGATCTGATCAGCTGACAAACTAGTTATTCCTTGGTTGTCACCTGATTGCTATCCCTTTTGCATGGGTTGATTACAGACACATGTAAGGATAAGCACTAACTACTATACAGTTGCAGTAGTATTACTGTTGAGACCATCTTTTCTAGGTATTTATTTGTTTTCAAATCTTGCACACATTTAAAATGTTTGAATGTAGCAATATTTTGAATGCATACAAAAACCAGGCTTTGCTGAGTCTACCTAATGTCTCTTTCTATCTAATGAATAAACATTCGTCGACAAGTGTTCAATCACTGATATTGAAAGGTCATAATCTTTACACTTTATACCTCAAAAGATCTCACAGCAGAGGCTAGATCATCCCATTGTAAGCTCAGCTGATAAAGAATGGGTTAAAAAGACAAGACAGGACAGACCCTAAAGCACAGTGTCTGGTGTTCAGACTCATTATAATTAGTCAACTTGATGCATTGTTCCCTATTTACAGATGCTAGGAGAATGTTTATCATGAGAAATATTGTCTCTCCGGTGTCAGGATCCTCAGCAGGGATCCTCAACAGTGGGAGTGGAGCCAGTACTCCCAAACTCAGGTACGAAGAAAGAATTTGACTCCTGTAGTTGCACTCAAATTAATAACTGTTGTGTGGATGATATATTATTTATGGTGGGAATTATTCTCTAAAAGGTAGAGACTGCCAAGAGTTGGAGGTAGAAGAAAAATGAAGAGCAAGCGCCAAAATGATGTAGCTTTTCATTGGTTAATTATTCAAATATAAAGCTGAACTCTGAATTATTATGTAAAGAGGGTATAAAAAAAAGATCATTAAAAAGGGGATGGGGGGGGGGTTCCTGTGAGCACATATGGGTGTAAGTCCCATGTGTGCGACTAAATAATTGGCCCAAAACAGTTCAGTGTTTTATCCTCCTTAAAAATAAACAAAATGTTTTAAAAATAACAGTAGAAGCAGGCAAGATATAACAAAGGGCTTTTATACTTCAAAGTTCATTTTAAAGTTCCCCTGTCACTGTTATATACAGATGACTCAATTCTGCTCCAGGAGCGCTGTGATTGTCTTGCTCGGTCCTCTGAAGCACCACCTAAATGACTGTCTTAAAGGGCTGAACAAGTGGATTACTTTTAGTCTGGACTATTCTAAACAACTCTGCATTATTCTAACTACTTCAATCTTCATAGAATAAAGAAATGCAGCAACTCGTCATCAATGTTTCCAGGCTTTATTTATAAATCATACGTGTGTGCAACCTACCTGTGCATCCACACGTATGATGAATGAATAAAGCCTGGACACATTCATGGTGAGTTGCCCCATTTCTTTATTCTATGAAGATCGAATTGGATTAGCTTGAAACAGTTTTTTTGCTGAGCACCACCAGTATAAGCTTTTTTACTGTGACTGTGCCATAAATTTAAAGGGGTACTCTGCCCCTAGACATCTTATCCCCTGTCATGCCCCCTCCCATAGACTTGTATTGAGAGCGCGGTGCATGATCCCGATCCTCCGGTCCCTGTATTGCCCATCATCAGTCACGGAGCGAACTTTGCTCCGTGTACAAGATGACATGGAGTGCTGCAGGAGAGATTGCGGGGGTTCCCAGTGGCGGGACCCCACCGATCAAACATCTTATCCCCTATCGTTTTGATAGGGGATAAGATGCCTAGGGGCGGAGTACCCCTTTAAGGAGCAGATATATATACCCTAGATATTGGAAGTAGTAGTGGCAGCCATATTTTACATTGAGAAAAATATTCTAACTACCCTTAGGGCCCCATTAGAAGGGTCGATGTACGGATCTTGTAGATCGGGTGCTTATTTAGTGAGCATATTACAAGGCTCCAGTATTGTGTGGAGAGGGCCGCAGGAACAATTGCTGAATCGTTAATGCGGCCCTTCGCTGGCCGCACTTTCCCCATTACAAAAGGAGGTCTCTGACCCTGTTACACAGAGCAATATCAGTCTGTTTGGACAATAATTACCCCATGAAATAGGAAACTATTTGAGGTCTCTAATGAAAGTGCCATTAGAGAGACTATCAATACCATTTAATAAATTGTCAATTATTTGGCCAATACAGAGTATTGGCCAAAGTATTTCCTGACTGATGGCTCATAAACCTCATTCTATCCGCCATGTTGTTCCCTTACTTTTGAAACCCGCAGAAACAAATACTCAATCTTGGCCTGAGGGTCAGAACCATATCAAGAGCTGTTGACACTAGTATAAGGACTGACCTGTGGCCCTTTATCATGATTATATAATAGACAGATATCATTCTAGTCAGTACTGTAGAATATGACTTTACTCCAATATAATGCCAGTCAATGTCATTTATGCCAGAATAACATTTTGTTGGTTAGGTGATTTCGGAAAATAAGAAACTAGTACATAGAATTGTTTTATTGCCACCCCTGCTGTATTTATACATGCTTTGTTTTGGATGTAATGGAAGCAAATCAATGATAATATGGGTGTTTTGTAAATGTTCAACAACAATATACAAGGTAACTCCTACTGCCATTATGATGGGACAAGAAACCTAAGCATTGAAAATGGCATCAGTAGGGACACATTTGATTTGCGTTCCGTTGCCCGTCGGCAACTTCCTCAGGGGTGATGTGTGCATCACCCCTGAGTAAGTTGCCGACGCGCAACGGAATGCATGGGGTCTTTAGGGGGGCACTTGCCTGGTAACTCCTCCATTGGTCGTCCTGTGTCATCTTATCATATTTATACCACATGATATTACAGGTTGTATATGGGCTGTTTAGATGAATATATTACTATGTGGCTGTTTATGTGTTTCTCACAGTGACGTTATTGATGTATTGTAATTGAGGGGGCTCACCCCGTTTTGTGCTTTGGCTGCTTGTTGGCCTTTTTAAGTGTTTTTAATGATCTTGTCTGTCTTTTTGATATATGTATTAATAAAAAGATTTATTTGATATATACCTTACATGGGAGCGCGCTGTTTTACGTGTTTCTTTTTCTTCTGGATATTGTGTTATATTTGATACGTATAGCAGCACCCCTTTTTCTAATTGACGTTGCTGAGCCCGCTCATACTTTAGTGGTTACATTCTCCCCCACTGTCACATCATATTCTTTCCCCCATCATATCCCCCCCCCCCCCGCCCCGGTCACATTCTCCCCACATCTCATCCCCCGTCACATTCTCCCCCCCCCCCCGCTGTCACATCTTCCCTCTGTTACATTCTCCCCCCATGTCACTTCCCCATCCTGTCACATCCACCACCCCCTGGTCAGATTCTCCCACTTCTCACATTCTCTCCCCCCCATGCCACATCCCCCCCATTATGTCACCCCCCTGCCACATTCTCCCCCCATGGTCACATCTCACCCCCCCTGGCACATTCCCTCCACCCCTTGTCACATTCTCCCCCCCCCATGTCACATACCCCCCCTATGTCACATCCCCCTCCCCATGTCACATTCCCCCCCTCCTGTCATATTCTCCCCCCCTGTCACATCCCCCCCCCCCCCATATCACATTCTCCTCCCCCCCCCCATGGTCAAATCTCCCCCCATGGTCACGTTACTAATTTTTATTTTATTTTGCAGGCCGTAATTTTGCCGGAGCATACCGGCAAATATTGGGTCCCGGTGGACCCCTTTTGTATTCAATAGCAGCCGTTGTTTTTGGAGAGAAAAGCTGGAGAAAAAGACGGTGCAAGCACTATTTTTTTCTCCAGCTTTTTTCGATCCTAAAATAACGGGCTTCACACTGCCGAAGACAGCCGGCAGTGTGAACGTAGCCTTATTTAGCACAGTGTTTCTCTACCAGGGTGCCTTCAGCTGTTGTGAAACTACAACTCTTAGCATGCCCGGACAGTGAAAGGGCATGCTGGGAGTTGTCGTTTTGCAACAGCTGGAGGCACCCTGGTTGGGAAACACTGACTTTTAGAATTTGTTTTTACCTGCTCTGGCCATCCCTCACCTGCAGCCGCACACGGGAGCCAGCCCGAGCAGATAATCGCAAGTTTTCCCGGAGGGCCGTATCGCTATATTGCATTTCACAAAAATCGTGATTCGATTGCTTTTGCAATATATTGTGCAGCCCTATTCTGAATTGAGCTGTGAACACTAAACCACATAACATCACATTAATCATTAATGTGTGCTTGTTCAACATCTTATTCTAAAATTATGGGCATTAATAATATTAACAGTGACCTGTCTTCTGGGGAGACTTTGCATACATTTGAATGTATTTATTTATATTATTTGCCATAGAACAGTTAATAAAGGTAAACATTGATGCTGGAGGATAATGCCCAATTTTTCCCTCAGCTCATGAATTGTCTATGAAGAAGATTTTTGAAAACCTGTGTAAAGGAAAAGTGGTGCAGTTGCCCTGAGTAACCAATCAGATTTCTTCTTTCATTTTTCAGATGCCTTTTAAAAAATTAAAGTAGCAATCTGATTGGTTGCTATAGGTAACTGCACCACTCTTCTACACAGGTGTTCATAAATTTCCCCCAATATGTTTTTACTATATGATCTGTATGTAACCAGAGCATGTATAGACACATGGCCATCTGACTTCTGAAGATGGTACCAGTTCTAAATATTGCTATTTCAGTCCATTCTACTGGTAATGTTTGTTTATGAAGAGTGCATGGTTGTGTGCTTGCTTTTATTCTAGGCTTTATTTATTTATCCTTCATTATTCTAGGCTTTATTAAGGACCTTGTGACATTAGAATTTTTTTTATTTTTTTATTCCAGTAATAATATCACTATTATCCATATACATTGGAATACATGAATGGGCAAGTACTGCATTACCAGTCAAAGCAACATGCACAGGAGTAGCATTGTTTCTAGTTTCATACAATCCTTTTAATAATCCTATGTATAAAGGAAAATAATATTTTAAAAGCAACCAAGTCTGCCATATCACTGGTGGTGGTTTTAAAAGGATGAATGTACCAGTACCATTTTACTTTCAAAATAAATAAATAAAGTTTTATGGGAAAAAAAAATGATTAGATGTTAAAGGGGTATTCTGGCCTTAGACATCTTATCCCCTATCTTAAGGATAGGGGATAAAATGTCTGATCACAGGGGTCCCAGCACTGGGACCCCCGCGATCTCAGTGCAGCTCCTGGCATTCTGTGCCGGGTGCTGCTCTAGAGAACGAGACGTGACATCACTGCCACACCCCTTCGTGACCTCACACCACGCCCCTCCCATTCATGTCTATAGGAGGGGGCATGACTGTCCCAGATGTCTAAGGCCAGAATACCCCTTTAAGCTGCATTCACATCACGTTTGAGGCAGGCAGATCTGATGGGAGAATTTTAAAACCGTTTCAAGACCCTCTTGGTCTCTTTTTCAATAGCTGATATCCGCTATTGAAAAAGAGACCAAGAGGGTCTCAAACCGCGTCTAGCCAGCATTGAGAGTACACTACCACATCAAGTATCTTAGCCGCATACACGATTATTGCATTAAATGCGCTCCGCAAGCCAGTGAAAGAACACCATTCATTACGTCATCACCAACTTCCAGCCTCAGCGATGGATGTGCACCATCTGACCTGCATCATCTGACCTCTCCCTCCTCAGGCCTGCCGTGATCGTACTCCTGCCAGCCAGACAACGAGGAGCGCACCGGCCTATGATGGGTAAGTGAGAGAGCTACGTGGGTATCTGTTACGCCTAGCGCTCCGGGTCCCCGCTCCTCCCCGGAGCGCTCACGGCGTCTCTTTCCCTGCAGCTCCCCGGTCAGTCCCGCTGACCGGGAGCGCTGCTCTCTCATGGCCGTTGGGGATGCGATTCGCACAGCGGGACGCGCCCGCTCGCGAATCGCATCCCAGGTCACTTACCCGTTCCCGTCTCCTGCGGTCATGTGCTGGCGCGCGCGGCTCCGCTCTCTAGGGCGCGCGCGCGCCAGCTCCCTGAGACTTAAAGGGCCAGTGCACCAATGATTGGTGCCTGGCCCAATTAGCTTAATTGGTTCCCACCTGTTCCCTGCTTATATCTAGTCTCCTCCCTTGCACTCCCTTGCCGGATCTTGTTGCCCTAGAGCCTAGTGAAAGCGTTATTGTGTGTTTAATAGTCTGTGTACCAGTACCTTTGCTATCTCCCCTGACTACGAACCTTGCCGCCTGCCCCCGACCTTCTGCTACGTCCGACCTTGCTACTGCCTACTCCTTTGTACCTCGCCTATCTTCAGTATCTTCAGCAGCCAGAGAGGTGAGCCGTTGCTAGTGGATACGACCTGGTCACTACCGCCGCAGCAAGACCATCCCGCTTTGCGGCGGGCTCTGGTGAAAACCTGTAGTGGCTTAGAACCGGTCCACTAGCGCGGTCCTCGCCATCCCTCTCTGGCACAGAGGATCCACTACCTGCCAGCCGGCATCGTGACAGTAGATCCGGCCATGGATCCCGCTGAAGTTCCTCTGCCTGTTGTCGCCGACCTCCCCACACTGGTCGCCCAGCAAGCCCGACAGATTGCCCAACAAGATCACCAGCTGTCGTACTTGACCACCATGACTCAGCAACTCCAGTCGCAGCTACAGCAGATTCAGTCTCAGCTACAGCAGCAGCAACCATCTCCTCCGCCAGCTCCTGCACCTCTTCCGCAGCGAGTGGCCACTCCTAGCCTCCGCCTGTCTTTGCCGGACAAATTTAATGGGGACTCTAAGTTTTGCCGTGGCTTTCTTTCCCAATGTTCCCTGCATCTGGAGATGATGTCGGATCAGTTTCCTACTGAAAGGTCTAAGGTGGCTTTCGTAGTCAGCCTTCTGTCTGGAAAAGCCCTGTCATGGGCCACACCGCTCTGGGACCGTGATGACCCCGTCACTGCCTCTGTACACTCCTTCTTCTCGGAAATTCGAAGTGTCTTTGAGGAACCTGCCCGAGCCTCTTCTGCTGAGACTGCCCTGCTGAACCTGGTCCAGGGTAATTCCTCCGTTGGCGAGTACGCCATACAATTCCGTACTCTTGCTTCTGAACTTTCCTGGAATAATGAGGCTCTCTGCGCGACCTTTAAAAAAGGCCTATCCAGCAACATTAAAGATGTTCTGGCCGCACGAGAGACTCCTGCTAGCCTGCATGAACTCATTCATCTAGCCACTCGCATTGACATGCGTTTTTCTGAGAGGCATCAAGAGCTCCGCCAGGAAAAAGACTTAGATCTCTGGCCACCTCTCCCACAGTCTCCACTGCAATCTGCGCCTAGGCCTCCCGCCGAGGAGGCCATGCAAGTGGATCGGTCTCGCCTGACCCTGGAAGAGAGGAATCGCCGTAAGGAAGAGAATCTTTGTTTGTACTGTGCCAGTACTGAACATTTTCTGGTGGATTGCCCAATCCGTCCTCCACGTCTGGGAAACGCACGCTCACACTCAGCTCTCGTGGGTGTGGCGTCTCTTGATGCCAAGTCGGCTTCTCCACGTCTCACGGTACCTGTTCGGATTTCCACTTCAGCCAGCTCTCCCCTCTCAGCCGTGGCCTGTCTGGACTCTGGAGCTTCTGGAAATTTTATTCGGGAGTCCTTTGTGAATAAATTCCATATTCCGGTGACCCGTCTTGTCAAGCCACTCCGCATCTCCGCGGTCAACGGAGCCAGGTTGGACTGTACCATACGTTTCCGCACGGAGCCCCTTCTTATGAGCATCGGATCTCACCACGAGAGGATTGAACTTTTGGTCCTCCCCAATTGCACCTCGGAAATTCTCCTTGGACTTCCCTGGCTTCAACTTCATTCCCCAACCCTGGATTGGTCCACTGGGGAGATCAAGAGTTGGGGGTCCTCTTGTTCCAAGAACTGTCTAAAACCGGTTCCCAGTAACCCTTGCCGTAACTCTGTGGTTCCTCCTGTATCTGGTCCCCCTAAGGTCATTAAGGACTCTGCCTGCCACAGGAAATGCCCCTCCCCCCCTCCCAGTTCCATCAGGCAAGCTTCTGTGTCCCCTCATGGCCCTCCTCCTGGTGTCACACTGCCCCGTGCCAGGTCCCGCCCTCTGCCCTCTCTCCCCATTCCTACTCCTGCGGTTCTGCCTGCCGTTGAGGAATCCCTCCATCCTTTCCCGGTGTCCTCATCCCAGGGGAGGCAGTTACCCGATAAAGAGAAGGGGAGACCTAAGGGGGGGGGTACTGTTACGCCTAGCGCTCCGGGTCCCCGCTCCTCCCCGGAGCGCTCACGGCGTCTCTTTCCCTGCAGCTCCCCGGTCAGTCCCGCTGACCGGGAGCGCTGCTCTCTCATGGCCGTTGGGGATGCGATTCGCACAGCGGGACGCGCCCGCTCGCGAATCGCATCCCAGGTCACTTACCCGTTCCCGTCTCCTGCGGTCATGTGCTGGCGCGCGCGGCTCCGCTCTCTAGGGCGCGCGCGCGCCAGCTCCCTGAGACTTAAAGGGCCAGTGCACCAATGATTGGTGCCTGGCCCAATTAGCTTAATTGGTTCCCACCTGTTCCCTGCTTATATCTAGTCTCCTCCCTTGCACTCCCTTGCCGGATCTTGTTGCCCTAGAGCCTAGTGAAAGCGTTATTGTGTGTTTAATAGTCTGTGTACCAGTACCTTTGCTATCTCCCCTGACTACGAACCTTGCCGCCTGCCCCCGACCTTCTGCTACGTCCGACCTTGCTACTGCCTACTCCTTTGTACCTCGCCTATCTTCAGTATCTTCAGCAGCCAGAGAGGTGAGCCGTTGCTAGTGGATACGACCTGGTCACTACCGCCGCAGCAAGACCATCCCGCTTTGCGGCGGGCTCTGGTGAAAACCTGTAGTGGCTTAGAACCGGTCCACTAGCGCGGTCCTCGCCATCCCTCTCTGGCACAGAGGATCCACTACCTGCCAGCCGGCATCGTGACAGTATCCATCTCCGGGTGAGCAACGCGTGCAGCGCACACCTATACAAACTGTATATAACACTATCTTCTTACAGCAACAAGGAACGGTGCATAGAGCCGATATTGCATTGCATCAGCCTTCACAGAAGGCATTAACGTAATATCCATTACACAGGACCTTCAGGACGGCACATAGCGCCATATAACTTTACTCCGTTGACAGGCATTTTTATCTCAAAGTACAATAAGTACCCAGGGATTTCTTTCCCACAGGCATCAGAACTAAACTTTGGTAGAATTATATTGATAGCCTTCACAGAAGACAAATGTTTCAAATGTGGGCAAAATAAGATGTGTTCAATATATTGTCTATAAATGCACAATTTTCAGTATTGTCTGCCATAACATATATACATACCGCTACCAAGCATCTTATGTGTTTCTATTGCGGTAGATGCATATAGCTCCACAGCATATGAGCTAACATTTTATTTTTATTTTATTCTATTAATGTTTAAAAAAAAGAGTATTTAAAACCTTTTTTAGTGTTTTGTGGCTGGTCTGCATGGGCCCTGCGGACACCACACATATAGCACAAATTTATTTATTTATGTATATATATATATATATATATATATATATATATATATATATATATATATATTTTATTAATAAACACAATCTATTATCAATATTCAAATATTTCTCTCAGCATTTTTATTTCTTACACTCCTCACACACAGAATCTAGCTTGAGAACGGTAATCTCCTCCTTTATCTCTTCATTTTATTGAGGTTGTATTGGGTACACAACCTTTAACCTGTACTCGTTAGAATCTGTATTCATATCTGTTGAGCTACCTATTCCCCGTATTTGTATAATCTTTTACATGTATATATTTCACATGTTTTGTGGTCTGAACACAGTCGACGGGATGGTTTCCCTGGGAACTGGGATGAGTAAAAGGAATTTTTGTAATTACACTGTTCATTATGAGAGACAGTGATGCACCATTCTATGCCACCTGAGTCTTGTCTATATAAGACAATGACAAATGATCATTTGCATTGCAGAGATGAAAAAAGGATAGGGCAGGGTCACATGCTTTACATGACACCTGAGGAGATTGTCAGTCGCCACCATGACTGGTGTGGCGACACTACCCACCAGTCACTAAAGTATCATGTCTGGCATTTGAATAAAACGTCACCATAGGAATTCTTCTGACTGATAATGCTTTCTATCCCTGTAGTTTAAGTTAATTCTAGGTATATAATGGATTATTTTGGAAACTCCATGTAAATTGTAAAAAATAACGGACTATAAGATTTAAGAAAGAAAAAAACACTAGATGTTTCATAATTGTAAACCAACTTATAAAATCAATAAAAGACGGCAAGTTAAAATAAAATATCAATAAAAAATGTAGTAGTCAGAATTGCATTGACCGTCAATTAAATTACTGCCTAACTGTGACTCGGGGGAAATAAAGTATCGTCCGTGTTAAATTCCCTTGTTACATTTTATTTTATTTTTTCCCCAAATCATGCTTAAAATTCAGTAAAGATTGTAATATAGGATATGGTCAGTTGATTTTGGGGATCACCAATCTTGTATCAGTGTATATAAGTTATATATACTTAACCCTTGGCGTAACATCTGATTGACAAGTGAAGTCTTGTACAGCGGCTCTGTCACTTTCCTAGCTGCTCATTTTTTTCCCAGGTTTTGTGTTGTCATATCAGTAAGGAACACGCTCCTGTGGTACTGCCAGGCTCCTCTCTGTCAGGGGCCTGGGGCCTGGACTAATTCATTGCGCTGCACTTTAATTAAACTGCTGCAGAGTAGTTTCCTTGGTAAAGCCAGTGTGGGAAGAGAATGTGTGTCAAAAGAGACATGCCTCTTACTGTGCGTGCTTTATTGTTGCACCGCAGTTAATATATTGTGGGAATTCCCATGGAGCCACTGATAAACTGTATTATCAAGCTCCATAAAATAGTCAGTCTGCCCGTGCAGGTTACTGTAGTCTGCAATTCCATTAATCCTCCTAATTTATTATATTATGGTCGCATGTGAGGTCTCTTACATTTATTATTCCTCTTTCATCCCAATAAACCTGCTAGTTTTTGCTTTAACAGAGACGCTCTTATTATGTGTTGTGTCTGTTTGCACAAAAAAATCTCTCAGCAGCGAGCAGGGAAATAAAATTACTGGCTGTGAAATGTAAACCGATACTGACATCTTTTTCGGCCATAAGAATTAAACAATATTATTTTACCTTGTTGGATTGCTAAAGATTCGTCTCTGTTCAGACTTATTGAATTTTTATTTGCTTCTACATCTTCAAACAGCATTTTTACCTAGAATTCTAGCTGGACATAAAGCATTTAAAAAACATAAATGTTTAAACTGGTGTATTAGATTGTAAAGTTTTCCATTATATTGCAACCATTGCTTAGAAAAAATGTTGTTATAAATTGTTATTATAATTCAAGATTATGTTAAAGGGGTACTCCGGTGGAAAACTTTTTCAACTATTGACAGAAAGTTAAACAGATTTGTAAATTACTTCTATTAAAAATTCTTAATCCTTCCAGTGCTTATTAGTAAATTCTTTTCTTTTGGGATTTCTTTTTTGTCACGACCACAGTGCTCTCTGCTGAAATATCTGTCCATTTTAGGTACTGTCCAGAGCAGCATATGTTTGCTATGGGAATTTTCTCCTACTCTGGACAGTTCCTGTCATGGACAGAGGTGTCAGCAGAGAGCTCTGTGGTCGTGACAGAAAAGAAATCCAAAAAGAAAAGAATTTCCTCTGTAGTATACAGCCGCTAATAAGTACTGTAAGGATTAAGATTTTTTAATAGAAGTAATTTACAAATCTGTTTAACTTTCTGTCATTAGTTGATAAAAAAAAAACGTTTTCCACCGGAGTACCCCTTTAAGTTCAATCAGGTAATTGTGTCTATTTATCCTTTCCATTGATCGACCTGTAGAGTAAAGAAATAGATCAATAGAGATGATAGACTATCTATCCATCTATTTTTTAAAACTTTTTTTTATTAAACATTTTTGTAGTAAAACAAACATCTCAAACAAATTCCTAGAACACACCACAGTAAAATAACATAATTAAGTAATGATATCTGTACTGAATGCTTCAGATTGGTGTATGATTAACTTATAAACCTAGTAGAGGACAATTAGGGTTTAACTGGGTATACTGCATCATAAGTCCTTATGACCCTCTGTTCTGAGTGTGGATTAAAGAGCAGAGTCTATAAAAGTGCAGAAGACTATTAGGGTCAGGGCTTTAAAGAAGATCTCCAGCAAAAAATAACTTATCCCCTATCCACAGTTTAGGGCATAAGTAGTTGGACGCCCCTGTGATCAACGGGACGGGACCCAGAGCTCAGTGAGGAGTGAGTGCTGCAGCACTCGGGCATCATCGGCGCTCCCATAGAAATTAATGGAGCGTGTGCCGTCAATCGGTAGACAACACGAGCTCCTCACTGAGAGCGATGGGATCCCGTATGAGTACTCCTTTAAATTGACCTGAGTACAAGGTCTGAAAGTTGTTCGATTTTCCTTAACCCCATAAGGAGGCAGGGCGTACCTGTACACCCTGAGTCCACTTCCTTTTATAACGGGGGGCCATGGCGTAGCCCTGCATCATAGTGGGTTGGGCTCGGGACCCTTGGCTAATAGCACGCGGCACTGATCATGGTGCCGCACGCTTTTAACCCTTTAGACGCGGCGTTCAAAATTGATCGACACGTCTAAAGTGAAAGTAAACTGCTCCCGGCTAGCTCAGTGGGCTGTTCAGGACCACCGTGGCAAAACCACGGCATCCCGTACAGCTTGAGGACACAAGGAGGGCCCTTACCTTCCTCCTGTGTGTCCGATCGCCGAATGACTGCTCAGTGCCCTGAGATCCAGGCATGAGCAGTCAAGCGGCAGAATCATCGATCAATGTTATCCTATGAGATAACAAAGATCGATGTAAAAGATAAATTAGTGCAGTATTATAGCCACTAGAGGGGGCTATAACACTGGGAAAAAAAAGTTAATAAAGATTATTTAACCCCTTCCCTAATAAAAGTTTGAATCACCCCCTTTTTCCATAAAAAAAAACAAAAAACGGTGTAAATAAAAATGAACATATGTGGTATCGCTATGTGTGGAAATGTCCGAATTCTAAAAATATATTGTTAATTAAACCGCACAGTCAATGGCATACGCGCGAAAAAATTGCAAAGTCCAAAATAGCGTATTTTTGGTCACTTTTTATATAATGAAAAAATAAATAAAAAGCTATTAAAAAGTACGATCAATACAAAAATCATACCACTAAGAACTTCAGATAACGGCACAAAAAATAAGCCCTCAAACTTCCCCATACACGGAAAAATAAAAAAGTTATAAGGGTCAGAAAATGAAAATTTTAAACATATAAATTTTCGTGCATGTAGTTTCCAGAAGTACGACAAAATCAAACCTATATAAGTAGGGTATTATTTTAATCAAATGTACTTACAGAATAAAGAAGGTGTCATTTTTTTACCAAAAAATGTACTGCGTAGAAACGGAAGCCCCCAAAAGTTACAGAATGTTTTATCTTCATTTTTGTCGCACAATGATTTTTTTCCATTTCAGTGTAGATTTTTGTTTAAAATGACTGATTTCATTAAAAAGTAGAATTAGTGGCACAAAAAATAAGCCATCATATGGATTTTTAGGTGCAAAATTGAAAGAATTATGATTTTTTTAAAGGTAAGGAGGAAAAAGCGAAAGTGCAAAAACAGAAACCCCCTGAGTCCTTAAGGGGTTAAGCAGGTTTAAATGATTAAATAAAGCCATAAAAAGAGAAGCATCCAGTATGAAACAGAAAAAAATATTTAACAGTACATTAAAATGAAACATTAGAACGGCAAGGCGCATGCAGGGGGTAGGTATGCCTATTAGTTGGATACTGATAGGTAAGATGGATATGAAGTTTTCTTATACCATTAAAAAAAACTCTTAACCCTCTGTTCTTAGGGAGCATTTACATCATGTTTTTTGTCCCCGTTGCGCAGATCCATAGGAATACATTTGCACCCGATTGTGAGCTTCTCCTTATAGATGCCTGCCACAAAGTCACAAAATATCATGTGAATGTTCCCTAAGGGTCACACGTGCTATATTTTTTGACAAAAAAGACATAAAAAATACCAACATACATGCACACATGGGGGAGATTTACCAAAAGCTGTGCAAAGGAAAAGTTGCCCATAGCAACCAATCAGATAGCGTCTTTCATTTTGCAGAGACCTTGTGAAAAATGAAAGAAGTGATCTGATTAGTTGCTATGGGCAACTCAGCAACTTTTCCTGTGGACAGGTTTCAGTACAGTACGGTGGACAGTATCCAACTAATTTTACATATGCAGGGATAAATTTACATATGCAGGGCTGTATGGGACAAATTTTTTTGCGCTGTGATCTGTAGTTTTTATCAGTATCTTTTTTGTTTTGATGGGATATTTTGATTACTTTTTATAACATTTTTTCTAAAATATGATGTGATCAAAAATCTGTATTTTTGGCTTTAGGTATTTTTTTATGTTTACGTCATTTACTGTGCAGGATCATAAACATGATATTTTAATAATTCAGACAATTACCCATGTGGTGATACCAAATATTTGTATCATTTTTATTTAATTATTTATTTTTGTAAAATTGGAAAATAAGGGCAATATTATTTTTATTAGAGGGGAATTTAATATAATTTTAGAACCTTTTTTTGTTTTTATTTTACACTTTTTAAGTCACAATAGAAAACTTTTACATATAATCATTAGATTGCATTTGCTGTTCAATGCTATGCTATTGCATAAGTCAACTAAAAGTTGATCTAAAATTAAACTAGAACATCCATACTGCTGCCTGCCAGATATGAACCTTCCTCCATCCCTCCTTGTTCAATCATCACCATGAGCTTTGTTCAAGAAGAAATATCAGCAGCATAACATCACTAATTCCATTGTTTTCCTTGCTGACAAATCTTGTTACCTCCTCGAATGTCCTGAGCACACAACCTGTGTCTCTGATTAGCTTCCAATGCCTCAGCTGAAAGTCACACTAGCTCCAAAAATCTGCTGCATTAGGAAGTCTGTCACCATTTTGCGCTGCTGGTATAGGTGGTCCAACATGTTTAATGTTATGTTCCACTGTGTAGTCACATTGCAAATGAGCTGGTTTTGAAGAAGACTATTTTGGCTCTGTATATCAAGAAGGGCATATTTTAAAGCATAAGAATGGCTAAACTGAACACAAACTTTCCTGCATATAGCAAACACATCACTGAGACCCCCACAATTTTTCAAGAAACCTTTGTCGAGAATATTTAGCACATGTGCCTTACAGGGAGAGTGTAAAACAGCAGTAATACAGGTGTCACGTATGGGCAGGGAAGAGAGAAGCCCTAAACTCACTCGCTCCTACTTGCCTGGCCTACCTGCGTACCTGCCCTAGGCGACGGGTACACGACCACGGTGAAAATCCCTGCCTGAATAAGTGAAGGGAGTCAAACGTCAACAAAATAAACTATAATACAGACGGAGGTCAGGACACTGTAAGGAAACACACACACACTAACAGAAATAATAACTAAACAAACATACACAATAGGTCATAGACCACAAGCCGAGTCAATACCAAGAGATTACAGAAAAGCTAGATTGCAGAAACAGGAGAAGAGTCAGAGAACGGAGCCAATGGGTCAAATGTGCCAAGATACAATACAAATGCCAGCTAGGAGTATGAGCTCTTTTGCAGGCGACGCCTGAATGAATACTGAGGGTTTAAATAGGGAGCTAAGCAGGTGAAAAGCTAACGAAGTCAGCTGACCATCCAGAGAACATGGCTTTTCCACAGTAACCAGAATAACAAAAGACCTCAGTGCAGATTAACCCTTCGGGTTCTTACAGTACCCCCCCCCCCCCCCCCGCCCTTTGAAAAGGGGCCACTGGCCCTTAACCATCTGAGAGTACAAAGGTCTTGACTTGGATACAGATGGACCATCAATGTCCTCATCTGTATCCTCATCCTCCAAATTACACCACTCATTTGTGTCCTCACAGTCATTCACTAGAATCTCACTACTTCCCTCTGACCTCAAGTCCGCATGAGTGCTCTCAACAATCTTGTTGTTCATGGTGCAAAAACACGTGGATTCAGCCAGAGGTTGCTTCAAAACAGGCTTTACAACACTTTTAGATGTTAAATCAGGTTGTATACTAGATGGAACAATGCCCCCCAGAAGAACTTTGCCAGGCGTAGCTCTCTGAAGGGCATGGCATACCTGTGTGCCCAAGTAGCCTCCACGATTACCACTTGGGCGCGGACACTTGACACAGGAGGCCATGAAGTGTATATTCTCCCCACAATAAAAACACAGGCTGTTTAGCGAAATCTTCTGCCCTCCTCCGGGGTACGAATAGACCCTATCTGCATGGGTTCCACCTCAGGCACAAGTTGGTTATTACAGTCAGGAAAAGAGTCAAGCAAAAGAGGAGGATTAGAGGAAGATGAACACTCCTGTTTGCGCTCACGAAGACGTCTATCTAAACGGACAGCTAACGTCATGGCTTGGTCAAGGGTGTCAGGAGAGAGGTGACCCTAGTTTAAACTGACAAACTAAAGCTCGGGTGTTCCACCGAGAAGCCACACACCGCTTTCTAAAGTCTATACAATACTCCTCAAAGGGTCTGCGACCCTGCTTTAATGTACACAGGTGAGATTCAGCATACGCAGCAAGGTCTGGTTCTGCGTACAAGAGCCTCAATCTTGCAAATAGTGCATCCATGGAGGTGAACTCAGGGGCATTAGGACCAAGGGAAAATACCCATTCCTGAGGACCCCCTTGCAGAAGAGACATAATAATTCCCACTATGTGCCTCAGAGTAAGGTCTTAGACGAAAGTTTAACTTACAACTTTGATATAAGGTCTTAAACATTTTTCAGTTACCCAGAAAATGATCCAGGAGACTAACTTGCGGCTCCACAGGAGCTGGGACAGAACCAGATAAAACCTGGGTACAGGCAGACTCCAGCTCCTGGATTCTAGCAAACTCTGGATTAACTGCTCCTGATCTTGCAGTCTCTGAGTCAAGGTCTGAACTGATGCTGAGACAGAGAAGAATCACACTGCTGAAGTCTTTAACCCCTTAAGGACCAGGCCATTTTACACCTCAGGACCAGAGCGTTTTTTGCACATCTGACCACTGTCACTTTAAACATTAATAACTCTGGAATGCTTTTGGTTATCATTCTGATTCCGAGATTGTTTTTTCGTGACATATTCTACTTTAACAAAGTGGTAAAATTTTATGGTAACTTGCATCCTTTCTTGGTGAAAAATCCCAAAATTTTATGAAAAACTAACTTTGAAGCTCTCTGCTTGTAAGGAAAATAGATATTCCAAATAAAAAAAAAATTGATTCACATATACAATATGTCTATTTTATGTTTGCATAATAAAATTGACGTGTTTTTACTTTTGGAAGACACCAGAGGGCTTCAAAGTTCAGCAGTAATTTTCCAATTTTTCACAAAATTTTCAAACTCACTATTTTTCAGGGACCAGTTCAGGTTTGAAGTGGATTTGAAGGGTCTTCATATTAGAAATACCCCACAAATGACCCCATTATAAAAACTGCACCCCCCAAAGTATTCAAAATGAGATTCAGTCAGCGTTTTAACCCTTTAGGTGTTTCACAGGAATAGCAGCAAAGTGAAGGAGAAAATTCACAATCTTCATTTTTTACACTCGCATGTTCTTGTAGACCCAATTTTTTAATTTTTACAAGGGGTAAAAGGAGAAAATTTATACTTATATTTGTAGCCCAATTTCTCTCGAGTAAGCACATACCTCATATGTCTATGTAAATTGTTCGGCGGGCGCCGTAGAGGGCTCAGAAGCGAAGGAGCGACAAGGGGATTTTGGAGAGTACGTTTTTCTGAAATGGTTTTTGGGGGGCATGTTGCATTTAGGAATCCCCTATGGTGCCAGAACAGCAAAAAAAAAAAAACACATGCCATATCATTTTGGAAACTAGACCCCTTTAGGAACGTAATAAGGAATTAAGTGAGCCTTAATACCCCACAAGTGTTTCACGACTTTGGCATATGTAAAAAAAATATATATTTTTTTCACAAAAATGTGTGTTTCCCCCCAAATTTCACATTTTTGCAAGGGTTAATAGCAGAAAAGACCCCCCAAAATTTGTAACCCCATCTCTTCTGAGTATGGAGGTACCCCATAAGTTGACCTGAAGTGCACTACGGGTGAACTACAATGCTCAGAAGAGAAGGAGTCATATTTGGCTTTTTGAGAGCAAATTTTGCTCGGGGGGCATGTCACATTTAGGAAGCCCCTATGGTGCCAGAACAGCAAAAAAAAAAAAAAAACACATACCATACAATTTTGGAAACTAGACCCCTTGAGGAACGTAACAAGGAATAAAGCGAGCCTTAATACCCCACAGGGGTTTCAAGACTTTTGCATTTGTAAAAAAAAAAATGTGTGTTTCCCCCCAAATTTCACATTTTTGCAAGAGTTAATAGCAGAAAAGACCCCCCAAAATTTGTAACCCCATCTCTTCTGAGTATGGAAATACCCCATGTGTGACGTCAAGTGCTCTGCTGGCGCACTACAATGCTCAGAAGAGAAGGAGCGCCATTGAGCTTTTGTGAAAAAATTGTTTGGAATGGAAGTCAGGGGCCATGTGTGTTTACAAAGCCCCCTGTGGTGCCAGAACAGTGGAACCCCCCACATGTGACCCTATTTTGGAAACTACACCCCTCACAGAATTTAATAAGGGGTGCAGTGAGTATTTACACCCCACTGTTTCTTTGGAACAGTGGGCTGTGCAAATGAAAAATAAAATTTTTAATTTTCACGGACCACTGTTCCAAAAAATCTGTCAGATACCTGTGGGGCGTAAATGCTCACTGTACCCCTTATTACATTACGTGAGGGGTATAGTTTCCAAAATGGGATCACATGTGGGTATTTATTTTTTTGCGTTTATGTCAGAACTGCTGTAAAATCAGCAACCCCTGTGCAAATCACCAATTTAGACCTCAAATATACATGCTGCGCTCTCACTCCTGAGCCTTGTTGTGCGCCCACAAAGCATTTTACGCCCACATATGGGGTATTTCTGTACTCAGGAGAAATTACGTTACAAATTTTGGGGGTCTTTTTTTCCTTTTAACGCTTGTGAAAATAAAAAGTAAAGGGCAACACCAGCATGTTAGTGTAAATTTTTTTTATTTTTTTACACTAACAAGCTGGTGTAGCCCCGTCTTTCCTTTTCATAAGGGGTAAAAGGAGAAAAAGCCCCCCAAAATTTGTAGTGCGATTTCTCCCGAGTACGGAGATACCCCATATGTGGCCCTAAACTGTTTCCTTGAAATACGACAGGGCTCCGAAGTGAGAGAGCGTCATGCGCATTTGAGGACTAAATTAGGGATTGCATAGGGGTGGACATAGGGGTATTCTATGCCAGTGATTCCAAAACAGGGTGCCTCCAGCTGTTGCTAAATTCCCAGCATGCCTGGACAGTCAGTGGCTGTCCGGAAATGCTGGGAGTTGTTGTTTTGCAACAGCTGGAGGCTTCGTTTTGGAAACACTGCCATACAATATGTTTTTCATTTTTATTGGGGGGACAGTGTAAGGGGGTGTATATGTAGTGTTTTACTCTTTATTTTGTGTTAGTGTAGTGTTCTTAGGGTACATTGGCACTGGCGGGTTACGGTGAGTTTCTCGCTAGGAGTTTGAGCTGCGGCGAAAAATTTGCCGCAGCCCAAACTTGAAGCAGGAAACTTACTGTAAGCCTGCCCGTGTGAATATACCCTGTACGTTCACATGGGGGGGGAGGGGGGGAAAACCTCCAGCTGTTTCAAAACTACAACTCCCAGCATGTACTGACAGACCGTTGTTACGCCGAGCGCTCCGGGTCCCCGCTCCTCCCCGGAGCGCTCGCTTCACTCTCCCCGCGGCAGCGCTCCGGTCACGTCCTCTGACCCGGGGCGCTGCGATTCCGCTGCCAGCCGGGATGCGATTCGCGATGTGGGTTGCGCCCGCTCGCGATGCGCACCCCGGCTCCCCTACCTGACTCGCTCTCCGTCTGTTCTGTCCCGGCGCGCGCGGCCCCGCTCCCTAGGGCGCGCGCGCGCCGGGTCTCTGCGTTTTAAAGGGCCACTGCGCCGCTGATTGGCGCAGTGGTTCCAATCAGTGTGTTCACCTGTGCACTTCCCTATATCACCTCACTTCCCCTGCACTCCCTTGCCGGATCTTGTTGCCTTAGTGCCAGTGAAAGCGTTCCTTGTGTGTTCCTTGCCTGTGTTTCCAGACCTTCTGCCGTTGCCCCTGACTACGATCCTTGCTGCCTGCCCCGACCTTCTGCTACGTCCGACCTTGCTTTTGCCTACTCCCTTGTACCGCGCCTATCTTCAGCAGCCAGAGAGGTGAGCCGTTGCTAGTGGATACGACCTGGTCACTACCGCCGCAGCAAGACCATCCCGCTTTGCGGCGGGCTCTGGTGAAAACCAGTAGTGGCTTAGAACCGGTCCACTAGCACGGTCCACGCCAATCCCTCTCTGGCACAGAGGATCCACTACCTGCCAGCCGGCATCGTGACAGTAGATCCGGCCATGGATCCCGCTGAAGTTCCTCTGCCAGTTGTCGCTGACCTCACCACGGTGGTCGCCCAGCAGTCACAACAGATAGCGCAACAAGGCCAACAGCTGTCTCAACTGACCGTTATGCTACAACAGTTACTACCACAGCTTCAGCAGTCATCTCCTCCGCCAGCTCCTGCACCTCCTCCGCAGCGAGTGGCCGCTCCTGGGATACGCTTATCCTTGCCGGATAAATTTGATGGGGACTCTAAGTTTTGCCGTGGCTTTCTTTCCCAATGTTCCCTGCATCTGGAGATGATGTCGGACCTGTTTCCCACTGAAAGGTCTAAGGTGGCTTTCGTAGTCAGCCTTCTGTCCGGAAAAGCCCTGTCATGGGCCACACCGCTCTGGGACCGCAATGACCCCGTCACTGCCTCTGTACACTCCTTCTTCTCGGAAATCCGAAGTGTCTTTGAGGAACCTGCCCGAGCCTCTTCTGCTGAGACTGCCCTGTTGAACCTGGTCCAGGGTAATTCTTCCGTTGGCGAGTATGCCGTACAATTCCGTACTCTTGCTTCAGAATTGTCCTGGAATAATGAGGCCCTCTGCGCGACCTTCAAAAAAGGCCTATCCAGCAACATTAAAGATGTTCTGGCCGCACGAGAAATTCCTGCTAATCTACATGAACTTATTCACCTAGCCACTCGCATTGACATGCGTTTTTCCGAAAGGCGTCAGGAACTCCGCCAAGATATGGACTCTGTTCGCACGAGGCGTTTCTTCTCCTCGGCTCCTCTCTCCTCTGGTCCCCTGCAATCTGTTCCTGTGCCTCCCGCCGTGGAGGCTATGCAGGTCGACCGGTCTCGCCTGACACCTCAAGAGAGGACACGACGCCGTATGGAGAACCTCTGCCTGTACTGTGCTAGTACCGAACACTTCCTGAGAGATTGTCCTATCCGTCCTCCCCGCCTGGAAAGACGTACGCTGACTCCGCACAAAGGTGAGACAGTCCTTGATGTCTACTCTGCTTCTCCACGTCTTACTGTGCCTGTGCGGATGTCTGCCTCTGCCTTCTCCTTCTCTACAGTGGCCTTCTTGGACTCTGGATCTGCAGGAAATTTTATTTTGGCCTCTCTCGTCAACAGGTTCAACATCCAGGTGACCAGTCTCGCCAGACCCCTCTACATCAATTGTATAAATAATGAAAGATTGGACTGTACCATACGTTTCCGCACGGAGCCCCTTCTTATGAGCATCGGATCTCATCATGAGAGGATTGAACTTTTGGTCCTCCCCAATTGCACCTCGGAAATTCTCCTTGGACTTCCCTGGCTTCAACTTCATTCCCCTACCCTGGATTGGTCCACTGGGGAGATCAAGAGTTGGGGGTCCTCTTGTTCCAAGAACTGTCTAAAACCGGTTCCCAGTAACCCTTGCCGTAACTCTGTGGTTCCTCCAGTAACCGGTCTCCCTAAGGCCTATATGGACTTCGCGGATGTTTTCTGCAAAAAACAAGCTGAGACTCTACCTCCTCACAGGCCTTATGATTGCCCTATCGACCTCCTCCCGGGCACTACTCCACCCCGGGGCAGAATTTATCCTCTCTCTGCCCCAGAGACTCTTGCCATGTCCGAATACGTCCAGGAGAATCTAAAGAAGGGCTTTATCCGTAAATCCTCCTCTCCTGCCGGAGCCGGATTTTTCTTTGTGTCCAAAAAAGATGGCTCCCTACGTCCTTGCATTGACTACCGCGGTCTTAATAAAATCACGGTTAAGAACCGCTACCCCTTACCCCTCATCTCTGAACTCTTTGATCGCCTCCAAGGTGCCCACATCTTCACTAAATTGGACTTAAGAGGCGCCTATAACCTCATCCGCATCAGAGAGGGGGACGAGTGGAAAACGGCATTTAACACCAGAGATGGACACTTTGAGTATCTGGTCATGCCCTTTGGACTGTGCAACGCCCCTGCCGTCTTCCAAGACTTTGTCAATGAAATTTTTCGTGATCTGTTATACTCCTGTGTTGTTGTATATCTGGACGATATCCTAATTTTTTCTGCCAATCTAGAAGAACACCGCCAGCATGTCCGTATGGTTCTTCAGAGACTTCGTGACAACCAACTCTATGCCAAAATTGAGAAATGTCTGTTTGAATGCCAATCTCTTCCTTTTCTAGGATATTTGGTCTCTGGCCAGGGACTACAGATGGATCCAGACAAACTCTCTGCCGTCTTAGATTGGCCACGCCCCTCCGGACTCCGTGCTATCCAACGCTTTTTGGGGTTTGCCAATTATTACAGGCAATTTATTCCACATTTTTCTACCATTGTGGCTCCTATCGTGGCTTTAACCAAAAAAAAATGCTGATCCCAAGTCCTGGCCTCCTCAAGCAGAAGACGCCTTTAAACGACTCAAGTCTGCCTTTTCTTCGGCTCCCGTCCTCTCCAGACCTGACCCTTCCAAACCCTTCCTATTGGAGGTTGATGCCTCCTCAGTGGGAGCTGGAGCTGTTCTTCTACAAAAAAATTCTTCCGGGCATGCTGTCACTTGTGGTTTTTTCTCTAGGACCTTCTCTCCAGCGGAGAGGAACTACTCCATCGGGGATCGAGAGCTTCTAGCCATTAAATTAGCACTTGAGGAATGGAGGCATCTGCTGGAGGGATCAAGTTCTCCTGTTATTATCTACACCGACCACAAGAACCTCTCCTACCTCCAGTCTGCCCAACGGCTGAATCCTCGCCAGGCCCGGTGGTCTCTGTTCTTTGCCCGATTTAATTTTGAGATTCACTTTCGTCCTGCCGATAAGAACATTAGGGCCGATGCTCTCTCTCGTTCCTCGGATGCCTCAGAAGTTGAACTCTCTCCGCAACACATCATTCCACCTGACTGCCTGATCTCCACTTCTCCTGCCTCCATCAGGCAGACTCCTCCAGGAAAGACCTTTGTTTCTCCTCGCCAACGCCTCGGAATCCTCAAATGGGGTCACTCCTCCCATCTCGCAGGTCATGCGGGTATCAAGAAATCTGTGCAACTCATCTCCCGCTTCTATTGGTGGCCGACTCTGGAGACGGATGTTGTGGACTTTGTGCGAGCCTGCACTATCTGTGCCCGGGATAAGACTCCTCGCCAGAAGCCCGCTGGTTTTCTTCATCCTCTGCCTGTCCCCGAACAGCCTTGGTCTCTGATTGGTATGGATTTTATTACTGATTTACCCCCTTCCCGTGGCAACACTGTTATTTGGGTGGTCGTTGATCGATTCTCCAAAATGGCACATTTCATCCCTCTTCCTGGTCTTCCTTCTGCGCCTCAGTTGGCTAAACAATTTTTTGTACACATTTTTCGTCTTCACGGGTTGCCTACGCAGATTGTCTCGGATAGAGGCGTCCAATTCGTGTCTAAATTCTGGAGGGCTCTCTGTAAACAACTCAAGATTAAATTAAATTTTTCTTCTGCATATCATCCCCAGTCCAATGGACAAGTAGAAAGGATTAACCAGATCTTGGGTGATTATTTGCGACATTTTGTTTCCTCCCGCCAGGATGACTGGGCAGATCTCCTCCCATGGGCCGAATTCTCGTATAACTTCAGGGTCTCTGAGTCTTCCTCCAAATCCCCATTTTTCGTGGTGTACGGCCGTCACCCTCTTCCCCCCCTCCCTACTCCCTTGCCCTCTGGTCTGCCCGCTGTGGATGAAATTTCTCGTGACCTTTCCATCATATGGAGAGAGACCCAAAATTCTCTCTTACAGGCTTCATCACGCATGAAGAAGTTCGCGGATAAGAAAAGAAGAGCTCCCCCCGTTTTTTCCCCTGGAGACAAGGTATGGCTCTCCGCTAAATATGTCCGCTTCCGTGTCCCTAGCTACAAGTTGGGACCACGCTATCTTGGTCCTTTCAAAATTTTGTGTCAAATTAATCCTGTCTCTTATAAACTTCTTCTTCCTCCCTCTCTTCGTATCCCTAATGCCTTTCACGTCTCTCTTCTCAAACCACTCATCCTCAACCGTTTTTCTCCCAAATCTGTTCCTCCCACTCCTGTTTCCGGCTCCTCGGACATCTTCTCGGTCAAAGAAATTTTAGCTGCCAAAAAGGTCAGAGGGAAAAATTTTTTTTTAGTGGACTGGGAGGGTTGTGGTCCTGAAGAGAGATCCTGGGAACCTGAGGACAACATCCTAGACAAAAGTCTGCTCCTCAGGTTCTCAGGCTCTAAGAAGAGGGGGAGACCCAAGGGGGGGGGTACTGTTACGCCGAGCGCTCCGGGTCCCCGCTCCTCCCCGGAGCGCTCGCTTCACTCTCCCCGCGGCAGCGCTCCGGTCACGTCCTCTGACCCGGGGCGCTGCGATTCCGCTGCCAGCCGGGATGCGATTCGCGATGTGGGTTGCGCCCGCTCGCGATGCGCACCCCGGCTCCCCTACCTGACTCGCTCTCCGTCTGTTCTGTCCCGGCGCGCGCGGCCCCGCTCCCTAGGGCGCGCGCGCGCCGGGTCTCTGCGTTTTAAAGGGCCACTGCGCCGCTGATTGGCGCAGTGGTTCCAATCAGTGTGTTCACCTGTGCACTTCCCTATATCACCTCACTTCCCCTGCACTCCCTTGCCGGATCTTGTTGCCTTAGTGCCAGTGAAAGCGTTCCTTGTGTGTTCCTTGCCTGTGTTTCCAGACCTTCTGCCGTTGCCCCTGACTACGATCCTTGCTGCCTGCCCCGACCTTCTGCTACGTCCGACCTTGCTTTTGCCTACTCCCTTGTACCGCGCCTATCTTCAGCAGCCAGAGAGGTGAGCCGTTGCTAGTGGATACGACCTGGTCACTACCGCCGCAGCAAGACCATCCCGCTTTGCGGCAGGCTCTGGTGAAAACCAGTAGTGGCTTAGAACCGGTCCACTAGCACGGTCCACGCCAATCCCTCTCTGGCACAGAGGATCCACTACCTGCCAGCCGGCATCGTGACAACCGTGCATGCTGGGAGTTGTACTTTTGCAACAGCTGGAGGCACAATGGTTGGAAAACCTTCAGTTAGGTTCTGTTACCTAACTCAGTATTTTCTAACCAATGTGCCTCCAGCTGTTGCAAAACTACAACTCCCAGCATGTACTGATTGCCAAAGGGCATGCTGGGAGATGTAGTTATGCAATAGCTGGAGGTACGCAACTACAACTCCCAGCATGCCGAGACAGCTGATTGCTGTTTGGACATGCTGGGATTTGCAGTTTTGCAGCATCTGGAGGGCTACAGTTTTAGAGAACACTGCAAAGTGATCTCCAAATTGTGGTCCTCCAGCTGTTGCAAAACTACAATTCCCAGCATGCTCTGACAGCAAACAGTTGTTTGAGCATGCTAAGAGTTGTAGTTTTGCAAGATCTGGAGGGCTACAGTTTAGGGACCACTGTATAGTGGTCTAAAACTGTAGCCCTCCAGCTGTTGCAAAACTACATATTCCAGCATGCCCAAACAGCTGTCTGGGCATGCTGGGAGTTGTAGTTTTGCAACATCTGGAGGGCTATAGTTAGAGACCACTGTATAATGGTCTCAAACTGTACCCTCCAGATGTTGCTAGGCAACTCACCGACTTCCGTCGGATCCAGCCGCACGTCATCGCTGCCCGCCGATCTCCGTCGCCTGCAGCCTCCGTCGCCCACCCGGATCGGTAAGTGGATCTTCGGTACCGGTTCTGTCGTTTCCCCGTCCTTCCCCGCCTATTGTGGGTGGGCAGGACGGGGAAAACGAAAGTAAACCCCCCCGCCCCCGATCTGCTATTGGTGGTCGCGTCTAGACCACCAATAGCAGGGATAGGAGGGGTGGCACCGTGCCACCTCACTCCTATGCCCTCAGGGGGATCGTGGGTGTCTTAGACACCCGCGATCCCCCTTACATTCCGGGTCACCGGGTCACTATAGACCCGTAATGACCCGGAATCGCGCAAATCGCAAGTGTGAATTCACTTGCGATTTGCCGCGATCGCCGACATGGGGGGGTCTGATGACCCCCCTGGGCATTTGCACGGGATGCCTGCTGAATGATTTCAGCAGGCATCCCGCTCTGATCCCCGCCCGGCGCACGGCGGGGACTAGAACTGCCCATGACGTAAATGTACGTCCGTGGTCCTTAAGACCCAGGGTGTCGGGACGTACCGTTACGTCATGGGTCCTGTAGGGGTTAAAGGAGATCTCCGGTGCTCAATTTTCTTATTGTATCCGTTCCGGGCTGCAAAAAAAAAGAAAATAAGCTTTCTCTTGCCTGCCTACGATCCCCCGGTGCTCCGGTACAGGCGTTCGGTCCCCAGGCTGTATTCTTCTTACTTCCTGTTAGCCCGGCACGTCACACGGAGCTTCAGCCTATCACTGGCCGAGGCGGGACATCGCTGCGGCCGGTGATAGGCTGAAGCTCCGTGTGACCTGTACTAAAGCACCGGGGGAGCCTAGGCAGGTTTTATTTTTCAGCCCGGAACGGATAAAATAAGAAAAGTGAGCACCGGACATCTCCTTTAAGCTAAATCCTGAATCAAGCCCTGCCTTTGCGCTACCAAAGCAGACATAGCTTCCATAGCAGGAGCAAGGCAAATGCAGGTATAGTGGGGATCAAAAGTTTTGGCACCCCAGGTATAAATTTGTATCAATGTGCATAAAGATGCCAAGGAAAGATGGAAAAATCTCCAAAAGGCATCAAATTACAGATAAGACATTCTTATATGTCAACAAAAGTTAGATTTTATTTCCATCATTTACACTTTCAAAATATAAGAAAACAAAAAAATGGCGTCTCCAAAAGTTTGGGCACCCTGCAGAATTTATAGCATGCAGTGCCCCCTTTGCAAAGCTGAGACCTGCCAGTGTCATGGATTGTTCTCAATCATCATCTGGGAAGACCAGGTGATGTCAATCTCAAAGGTTTTAAATGCCCAGATTCATCTGACTTTCCCCAACAATCAGCACCATGGGTTCTTCTAAGCAGTTGTCTAGAAATCTGAAACTGAAAATAGTTGACGCTCACAAAGCTGGAGAAGGCCATAAGAAGATAGCAAAACATTTTCAGATGTCAATATCCTCTTTTCGGAATGTAATTAAGAAATGGCAGTCATCAGGAACAGTGGAAGTTAAAGCAAGATCTGGAAGACCAAGAAAAATATCAGACAGAACAGCTCACAGGATGTGAGAAAAACTATTCAAAATCCACATTTGACTGCACAATCTCTCCAGAAAGATCTGACAGACACTGGAGTTGTGGTACACTATTCCACTATAAAAAGATACTTGTACAAATATGGTCTTCATGGAAGAGTCATCAAAAGAAAACCTCTTCTACGTCCTCACCACAAAAATCAGCATTTGAACTTTGCAAATGAACATATAGACAAGCCTGATGCATTTTGGAAACAATTTTCTGTGGACCGGTGAGGTTAAAATGTAACTTTTTGGCCGGAATGGGCAAAGGTACGTTTGGAGAAGAAGGGGAACAGAATTTAATGAAAAGAACCTCTGTCCAACTTTTAAGCATGGGGGTGGATCAATCATGCTTTGGGGTTGGATTGCAGCCAGTGGCACAGGGAACATCTCACGAGTAGAAGGAAAAATGGATTTAATAAGATTTCAGAAAATTTTGGATGCTAACTTTGGATGAAAAACTGAAGTTAAAGAGAGGATGGCTTCTACAAATGGATAATGATCCTAAACACACTTCAAAATCCACGGGGGATTACATCAAGAGGCGTAAACTGAAGGTTTTGCCATGGCCTTCACAATCTCCTGACCTCAACATGATTGAAAATCTATGGATAGACCTTTAAAAGAGCAGTGCGCGACAGACAGCCCAGAAATCTCAAAGAACCGGAAGACTTTTGTAAGGAAGAATGGTCAAAGATACCTCAAACAAGAATTGAAAGACTCTTGGCTGGCTACAAAAAGTGTTTGAAAGCTGTGATACTTGCCAATGGGGGCAGTACAAGATATTAACTCTGCAGGGTGCCAAAACTTTTGCAGATGCCATTGTTTTGTTTTCTGTTATTTTGAAAGTGTAAATGATGGAAATAAAATCTAACTTTTGTTGTCATATTATAAGAATGTCTAATCTGTAATCTGATGCCTTTTTGGAGATTTTTTTTTTTTAAATGTCACATATGGGTAGGGAAGAGTGAAGCCCTAAACTCACCCCCTCCCACTTGCCCTGCTTACTTGCAACGGGTCCACAACCACGGTGACAGTCCCTGCCTGAATAAGTGCAGGGAGTCAAACTTCATCAAAATAAACTATAATACAGACAGAGGTCAAGACACTGTAAGGAAACACACACAGTAACAGAAATAATTATTAAACAAACATACGCAACAGGTCACAGTCCACAAGTCGAGTCAATACCAAGAGATTACAGAAAACCCAAATTGCAGAAACAGAAGAGTCAGAGAGCAGAGCCAATGGGTCAAATGTGCCAAGATACAAGATACAATACAAACGCTAGCTAGGAGTATGAGCTCTTTCGCAGGTGATGCCTGGATGAATACTGAGGGTTTAAATAGAGAGCTAAGCAGGTGAAAAGCCAACAAGGTCAGCTGACCATCCAAAGAGCAGGGCGTTTCCACAGTAACCAGAATAACAAAGAACCTCAGTGCAGATTAACCCTTCGGGTTCTTACAACAGCATGGCAGCACATGTCTTTGCACCAATTAAAGAAGGGAGGAGGAGTAAGGTAAGCTATGTTCTGCCCTGTGGAGGGATGCAAGATGTCTATTGGGAAAGACCTAAATGAGGAGGAGGATAGGCAGAAGGTGTCAGAATTTTAACAGGATCCCACAACCCTGAAAATGTCAATACTATTATCTGGCCTTGCTCCGGTGGAGTTTCATTCTGCAAGATGTTGAACCAGTGGGCTAAAATAGACATGTAGTGGCCCTAACCATAGCTACTTCTCAAAGTATCGACTGGGGCATGCACTGTGCTGGACCCCAACAACTGCATGGAGTGGCCCACCCTCTTCTCTACTTCGTCACTGCTGTACAAAGCAATGATGTTTTTTTTTGCTAAATAATGGTTACTACCTGTGCCGGGTAAACCCCATTAGTTCCAAAAAGGCTGTGGAGTCAACAAGATGGTACGGTAGCACCTGCAACACAAACAAATTGGTCTGGTGTGAATTAAGGCACACTACAATAGGGTGACTGGGCAAATTGTGTTGTCTGTATGATATAGAATCCCCAATAGATAACTGATGGAGAGGAGGAGGAGGACACAACACTGATGAGAACAAGACAGAAAATGCACTGCATGTGAATGAGGCCTGGCTGCTAGACAGATGAGAGGGATCTGGAGGAGCAGCAGCACGGGCAAGGTTTTCTTAACTTTGTGAGGCGTCTCGACTATCCCACTTGCGGCCTTGTGATGCCCGTTCATGTGCCTACATAGAGATATAGTTCCTTTACTTGTGCCTTGGCCATGGCTTACTTTATGTTTGTAGAGATGGAACAGTGCCATGTTTTTGTCATTTAGTAAGGTAGAAAATAATTTCCACATGGCACAATACAGGAGAGGCACACCACCACCTGTCTGTGCCCCTCCTTTTGAGCCTTCAGATGCAGCAATGTCGTCGTCATCAAAGCTATTCAGACCAACAGGCCTACGTCTATTATGTTTAAAGGGGTATTCCAGGCCAAAACTTTTTTTTATATATCAACTGGCTCCGGAAAGTTAAACAGATTTATAAATTACTTCAATTAAAAAATCTTAATCCTTCCAATAGTTATTAGCTTCTGAAGTTAAGTTGTTTTTTTCTGCCTAACTGCTCTCTGATGACTCACGTCCCGGGAGCTGTGCAGCTCCTATGGGGATATTCTCCCATCATGCACAGCTCCCGGGATGTGACATCATCATTGAGCAGTTAGTCAGAAAACTTCAGAAGCTAATAACTATTGGAAGGATTAAGATTTTTTAATAGAAGTAATTTACAAATCTGTTTAACTTTCCGGAGCCAGTTGATATATATAAAAAAGGTTTTGCTTGGAATACTATACTAGACCTCCCTTAGCTACGCTCTTCTTCGCTGACATTATCACTACCCCATTTTTTTTTTTTTTTTATTCTTTATTTTTCAAATACAATATAAAAAACAAGGGTTGATACAACATTTGTCCATCATTATAAACCATATAGTTTATCACCTTATTTGCAAACAGCAAAACCACACTACACTTTTACCGAGCTCTAACCACATACATCGCTCTCCACTCCTCTACTCCCTACAATTCACCCCCCCTCCCCCCCCCTCCCTAGATATTTCCTCCTCATATTTTGCGGATGTCTGATATTCCTTCCATGCCTGCCATGTACTTAAGAACCAAATATCTTCATCCCTGTTCCCCAAACTCAGGTTCTCCAAGTACATGGCATCATTAACTCTGCAATACCAAAAAGCTATTGAAGGTGTCTCTTTCTGTCTCCAAAATAAAGTAACACAGCTCCTGGCTGTAACTACCAAAAAACTAAGTAAAGAGTATCTATATTCCTTTATCGGAATGTCATTATGTTGTAAAAGAAAAAATTCTGGAGACCTTGAGATTGTTAATTTCGTCACCTCACCTATAATCCTGTACACTTGCTCCCAAAAGCCCCTGATCTGAGGACAATGCCAGAGAATATGCAAGAGAGTACCAGTCGCCTACCCACAGCGCAAACATACTGTATTTAAGCCTTTATGAATTTTTTTCTAAGCCTATCGGCACCCTATACCAGTGTGAAATTATCTTAAAATTAGCTTCTTGCATACGTGTAGAAATAACTGAACAATGTGTTAATTTAAACATTTTATGCCACTCTTCTTGCGAGAAACGTCTATTCAAATCTTTTCCCCATTTCTGAGTGTAAGCTGGTAGAGGCGGATCTTTTAATGTCAACCATAACTGGTAAATACGGGAGAGGACATGTTTTACCTGTTCCTCTGTGAAACACAAATTCTTAAATGCCATAATACTCTTCCTATACCATTCTGGTTTGTGAATAGAGGCCATATAGTGTTGTGATGCCCGTTCATGTGCCTACACAGAGATATAGTTCCTTTACTTGTACCTTGGCCATGGTTTACTTTATGTTTGTAGAGATGGAACAGTGCCATGTTTTTGTCATATAGTAAGGTAGAAAAGAATTTCCACATGGCAGAATACAGGAGAGGCACACCACCACCTGTCTGTGCCCCCCCTCTTGAGCCTACAGATGCAGCAATGTTGTCGTCATCAAAGCTATTCAGACCAGCAGGCCTACGTCTATTATGTTTAACAAGTATACTAGACCTACCTAAGCTACGCTCTTCTTCGCTGACATTATCACTACCCCATTGCTCTAACCATGTCACCTCCTCACCTAGTTCCCATGTCCTGTCCAACACTACATCATCATTATTGGAATTCTTTTTATCATCCCCACCTGTCCTCTCTGCATGAACATCTGATGTCTGATCATGGGCTCCTTGCTCCCTCTCAGCATATCCACCGCAATTCCATACATTATCCCTCCAATGCCTACCACTACCAGTACCGTTAGTAAGATAAAGCAAGGATAGAGTTGATGGAACGAATCATTTAGGACAGACATTTCCATCACACCATGAAACTGTGGACAATGGGAAATCTACTGACACCTGGTTGTATCTTGTATCATAAGATTCTTCCTCATCCTCCTGAGATGGCCGAGAACAAGTTAACTAGTTCACAAGGGCCTTATCATCCTCCAAAACTAAACAAACCCTGGAAGACAATGATGACTTTTCCTTGCTGATGTTGCTGCTACTACCTCCGTGAAGCATGGGGCTGTTGCTGTTTTTTTTTACTGGGCCGGGACAAATGGGTGGTGCTTAAAGAGCTGCTACTGCCACCAACATGTTTACTGGAAGAGGACAAGGCAGGGATGGTCTTTCCTCTACCTTTTCCTCTATCAACCATTTTTTAAGATACTTTTTTTTTTATTAAAAAAGATTTAGAGGTCATTGTTATATTTTATGTTTTGGGTGATTTGGCACTCACCAAGCCAAGCAGTCAAATGGCAACAAACTGCGAGTCAACTTTTTCTCTTTACGCTAATGTGTATTTATGTTAAACACAGGTAGAAATACTATATATTTGATTAAACACAGAAAATACAGGCAACTTGGCCTAAAATGTGTATTCCACGTTCACTTGCAACGCTTTCAATGCATATTTATGTTAGAGGGGTTATCCAAGATTTTTGAACATGCTCTGGATGGCAAATTACATGTTATGGTGTCAGTTTGGTTGTATTACCTGTATTTGGTTGATTGTGCATATTTTTCTATGTTCATGCCTCTGGAGGTTCTGCATTCTTATACACTACAAGGGGACCACCCCTCTGATGTTGTGTGCGGCCCATCTGTATGTCCCAGCACTTAATGCATCGCATGACAGAGAGGGATGCATTTAACACAAGTATGGCGGGTTGCAGAGATAGGGCGGCACAGGGAAGATGAGAAGAAGCCAAACCCCCTTGATAACCCCTTTAAATCCAGGTACAAACACTATGGGGGAGATTTATCAAAATCTGTCCATACGAAAAGTTGCCCAGTTGCTCATAGCAACCAATTAGCTCACTTCTTTCATTTTTAACAAGGCCTCTACAAAATGAGGCCGTGCCCCCTTCCCATAGACTTTCATTGAGGGGGCGGGCGAGACGTCACGAGGGGGCGGGCGAGACGTCACAAAGGGGCCGGGCGTGACACCACGCCCGGCAGCTGCGAACACGGAAGCCGCACACAGCATTCGGAGTATTGAACTTCCGGATGCTGTGAGCGGAGCTCCGAACTGCAGGGCAGCGCACAACCCCTTTAAGTACATGTGATCAATATAAAAATACAATACAAAAAACTATGGTGGATTAGCTTTTTCTTCCCAATTTTCCTCAAAGAAAAAACAATCAATTAATAATTAATAAAATTCATCAATAATTTATGTAAACTCTAAAACGGTTAAAAAAAATATAACGTTTCACGTCTCTTGAAATACAGCAGCATAAATAATTTTTTATGACATGTTATTATTGTGCAAAAGTAGTAAAACAAATAAACTACACATATTTGGCATCATTATCATTGTACTATCCCACAGGTGAAAAAAATTATTGGTGTTGCACTGTGAAGGGTGTAAATTTAAAATGCAAAACACAATTGAAAAATATATCAATTGATAAAAATGTATCTTTGAATGCAGCAAAAAATAAATACATTTCCATAAGATGTGCTAAACATCTCACAGAAATAAAAGAAAAAATTATGCATAATTGGTATCAATGGAATCTGTGCAGACCAACAGAATAAAAGTAACTAATTAAATATGCTGCAAGGCAAAGGGCATAGATATAAAATGCAAAAGCTGTGGTTAAATCACTGAGTTTGTAACAGTAATATGCGAACATCTGATCACTTGTACCATATAATGCAATATTGTTAATCGCAGTGTACTATCAATCTACCGATCTGACAAGGTGTAATAAAAGTACTGTCATGGCAGGCCTTCACTAAGCTCTCATAGAAACATAGAATGTGTCGGCAGTTAAGGACCATTTGGCCGTCTAGTCTGCCCAATATACTGAATACTATCAATAGTCCCTGGCCCTATCTTAAAGAGTAGCCTTATGCCTATCCCATGCATGCTTAAACTCCTTCACTGTATTTGCAGCGACCACTTCTGCAGGAAGGCTATTCTCTGCATTCACTACCCTCTCAGTAAATAAATACTTCCTGATATTACTGCATAAACCTGATTAAAAACTATGTCCTCTTGTGGTAGTTTTTCTTCTTTTAAATATGCTCTCCTCCTATACCCTGTTTATTTCCTTTATATATTTAAAAGTCTCTATCATATCCCCTGTCTCTTCTTTCTTCCAAGCTATACATGGTCCTTTAACCTTTCCTGATACGTTTTATCTTTCAATCCATGTACCAGTTTAGTAGCTCTTCTCTGAACTCTCTCCAAAGTATCTGTTTTCTTCTGAACATATGGCCTCCAGTACTGTACACGATACTCCAAATGAGGTCTCACCAGTGCTCTGTACAGTGGCATGAGCACTTCCCTTTTTACTGCTAATACCTCTCCCTATACACTCAAGCATTCTGCTAACATTTCCTGCTGCTACCTAAATCCTTTTCCTTTTCGCATATCCCTCCAGGAACAACCCTGTTACAAATCTTTGCGTTATAAGCAAAAAGACATACCTTACCATCTTGATCTTCTGCAATATAACTAATAAAGTTATTAAAAAATGGGTCCCAGTGCACTCTGCATGTGACCCACGAAGTGGTACCTTAAAAGGCAGTAAAAACTGCCACAGGGTCATAAAAAGGCATTTTCGTACACATGGAAAAATGCATAAGAAGAGCCAAAAAAACCTGCAAAAAAACACTGCAAAAAGCAATGACAGTTTTTCTGGTAATTTTTCAGGTCTAAAAAAATGCCAGAAATAATTTATTTTAAAAGGTAGCCTTATGGGGCAATTGGCATCAGCCTCATAGGGAGTTCTAACCTTCCTATGAATCAACACTGATGAACTCATTTTAGGTTGAACTTGATGGACTCTTGTCTTTTTTCAACCTTATAAAGTATGTATCTATATAAACTATGTAACATAAAAGTAAAAAAAAAAAATCTAATTACATTGGGGGGCATTTATCAATGTTTGCTTATGTATTCTTTTTTTAGTTATTTTTTTCTTACTATTTTCTTGCTTATGTGCGACTTATTTATCAACTGGTTGCAGCCAGTTGATAAATTTCTTTCACAAGAGCAAATTATTATTATTTTTTTGCTTTGGTAGTGGCTTTTTGTGCTCCATGTTTGAGCTGGAGTAAATTTTGTAGTTTTTTTTCATGCCATGCGACTTTTTTGCGACTTTCGCACTTGATAAATCTCTGACCACTGCAAGTCAAAAATCACTTTTTGCTTTGGTAAGCAAGATTTTTATTTTTTGCTTAGGGTACTGCACAATCAAAAAGTCACAGAAAATAGAGAGTAGTCGCACTTGTGACTTTTTGGCGACAATTTTAAGCAAAAAAAAATCTACTAAATGTTTTAATAAATATCCCCCATTGTCTTTATTTTTTTTTTAAAATAGTAAAACAAAACAAATGTTACCAAATGTATTATTATATTTAAATTTGGTACTGTATTGTTATTAACATACTGATCTGCATAATGATGTTAACATGTCGGTGCGGGAAAGTTATCAAGGGTTTATGAAAAGGGTTAGCATAAATTTGTTGATAATTTCTGCGCAGTCGCTTTATTGCTCAAAATTAGCGACAGTTTTTTTACAAATCCAAATGAATGCTTAAGTACACATATTTAAGTATGTATCATTTACATACTGCAACCCAAAAAAAATTAGCAAATTTTTGCACAATTTTAATTCAAAGCGTAATTATGGTCAACAGGGAAATTCATGGGGAGATTTTATCAAGGGTTCATCAAGGGTTTTGCCTAAATCTGACTTTTATTTTTGCGCCATGGCTACATAGCTCAAATATTTGCAGCTTTTTGTTTCTTTACAGATCCCAAAAGATGCTAAAGTAAGTTTCCCCCAGTAATTGTAAGTTCCCCACAAGTATTGTTTGGCCAACAAGTAAATCTGTAATTTTGTAAATTCTGAGCATACCTAGGATCGGGTTCACATATCCCAAAATTTGTTGGCATACTTTATTTTACTTGCAGATTTTCACCAGTAATCGATGGAAAGAAAAAAATCTACAAAAAAAAAAAATGAAATATGTTTAATTAGATTTGTTGCTTGAGATATATATATATATATATATATATATATACATATACAACAAACATTAGACGTGTATATTGTCCATGTGAAGTATGATAACTGTTGCCAATGGAATAAATCAATATCATGATTTCTTTGAAACTGCTTTTACAATTGCTTTTATAATTATTATTATACATACTCTGTATAAGACGGCAATGGATATACCTATTTGTACGATGCATCTATTTACTTCATGTGAAGCCGAGAAAGAAAAACTGTAAATTTAAGCTGTATTCTTAATGTGTCTCCACCCTGCTGCCAGGGCTGGTATGAGCGTTGTCTGCACTGAAGAGCCCTTACCAGGGGGTGGTGACAGCTCTCAGAGCAAAGCAAATAATGAATAGAGCAAGTGACAGGGGGCTCTGTCTGACATGAACCTTGCCAGCATGGAGTATGTTACAACAGTAAGCAAGACCTGACAGGGAATGCAGAATACATCTCATAGATGATCATTTTAAGCAATACCCTACTCACTCTCTGTAGTCTTTCCCAAGCTTTGGGCTTCATATAATATCTGTATGGGACAATGATGTTTTTATAGCTTCATCAATATTTTTATACACTTATTCACTTCAAGCTTTTTAATAGGGTTTTGTTTTAACCCCTTAAGGACCAAGGACGTACCGGTACGTCCTTGGTCCTGCTCTTCTGATATAACGCGGGGTTACACAGTAACCCCGCGTCATATCATGGCGGACCCTGCGTCATAGTGAAGCCGGGACCCGCCTCTAATAGCGTGCAGCGCCGATCGCGGCGCCGCGCGCTATTAACCCTTTAGCCGCGCGCTCAAAGCTGAGCCGCGCGGCTAAAAGTGAAAGTGAAAGTTCCCGGCTAGCTCAGTCGGGCTGTTCGGGATAGCCGCGGCTAATCGCGGCATCCCGAACAGCTGACAGGACAGCGGGAGGGCCCCTTCCTGCCTCCTCGCTGTCCGATCGCCGAATGACTGCTCAGTGCCTGAGATCCAGGCATGAGCAGTCATGCGGCAGAATCGTTGATCACTGGTTTCTTATGAGAAACCAGTGATCAACATAGAAGATCAGTGTGTGCAGTGTTATAGATCCCTATGGGACCTATAACACTGCAAAAAAAAAGTGGAAAAAAAAGTGAATAAAGATCATTTAACTCCTCCCCTATTAAAAGTTTGAATCACCCCCCTTTTCCAATAAAAAAAAAAACACAGTGTAAATAAAAATAAAAATAAACATATGTGGTATCACCGCGTGCGGAAATGTCCGAATTATAAAAATATATCATTAATTAAACCGCTCGGTCAATGGCGTGCGCGCAAAAAAATTCCAAAGTCCAAAATAGTGCATTTTTGGTCACTTTTTATATCATTTAAAAATGAATAAAAAGTGATCAATAAGTCCTATCAATGCAAAAATGGTACCGTTAAAAACTTCAGATCACGGCGCAAAAATGAGCCCTCATACCGCCCCATACACGGAAAAATAAAAAAGTTATAGGGGTCAGAAGATGACAATTTTAAACATATTAATTTTCCTGCATGTAGTTATGATTTTTTCCAGAAGTCCGACAAAATCAAACCTATATAAGTAGGGTATCATTTTAATCGTATGGACCTACAGAATACATATCAGGTGTCATTTTTACCGAAAAATGTACTACGTAGAAACGGAAGCCCCCAAAAGTTACAAAACAGCGTTTTTTTTTCAATTTTGTCGCACAATGATTTTTTTTCCCGCTTCACCATAAATTTTTGGGCAAAATGACTGACGTCATTACAAAGTAGAATTGGTGGCGCAAAAAATAAGCCATCACATGGATTTTTAGGTGTAAATTTGAAAGAGTTATGATTTTTTAAAGGCAAGGAGCAAAAAACGAAAATGCAAAAACGGAAAAACCTCCGGTCCTTAAGGGGTTAAATTATAATGTCATAATTAATTAATTAATTAATATTAATAACTTTTTAATGAATTTATAATTTTATGCAACGGGTTCTTTTTATTGTGCAATTCATTGTTTATTAGTTTTCAAATGCTGGTTTCAGTTTATATATTTTTTTAATGTGTTTCTTCTCTTTGTTTCTTTCCTATGACATTGACTTTACATAGGGCAAAAAACAAAACCACAGTGTTCCATTATATCCCCAATTGCCCAACATGTATTTAAAGGGGTACTTCGGCGCTAAGACATCTTATCCCCTATCCAAAGAATAGGAAATAAGATGTCTGATCACGGGGGTCCCGCCGCTGGGCACGCAGCACACCGTTAGAATCAGTCCCCGGAGCACGTTCGCTCCGGGTCTGATTACTGGCGATCCCGGGGGCCAGAGCATTGTGACGTCACAGCTCCGCCCCCGTGTGATGATATGCTTCACCCCCTCAATGCAAGACTATGTGAGGGGGCGTGACAGCTGATAAATGTAAGGTTATGAACATGGGGAAGAAAAATCCGGGCTGGGATTATATATTAAATGGGAGCACACTTGGGACGACTGATGTGGAAAAGGACTTGGGAATCTTAGTTAAATTTAGCGGTGGTGACCAGTGTCGGGCAGCTGCTGCCAAGGCAAATAAAATCATGGGGTGCATCAATAGAGGCATAGATGCCCACGACAAGGAAATAATTCTGTCGCTGTAGAAATCACTAGTCAGACCACAGGAATACTGGGTACAGTACTGGGCACCAGTGTACAAGAAAGATATAGTGGAGCTGGAGAGGGTTCAAAGACGGGCAACCAGGGTAATACGGGGAATGGGAGGACTGCAGTACCCAGAAAGATTATCAAAATTAGGGTTTAGTTTAGAAAAAAGAAGGCTTAGGGGCGACCTAATAACTATGTATAAATATATCAGGGGGCAGTATAGAGATCTCTCCCATGATCTATTTAAACCCAGGACTGTATCAATAACAAGGGGGCATCCTCTACGTCTAGAGGAAAGAAGGTTCCTACACCAGCACGGACGGGGGTTCTTTACTGTAAGAGCAGTGAGACTGTGGAATTCTCTCCCGGGGGAAGTGGTCATGGTTAACTCTGTAAAAGAGTTCAAAAGGGGTCTGGATGCATTTTTGGAGAATAATAACATCGCTGGTTATGCATGCTAGATTTATAGGGACAGAACGTTGATCCAGGGATTTATTCTGACTGCCATATTTGGAATCGGGAAGGAATTTTTACCTCTAGTATGAGGGGGTTTTGCATTCCTCTGGATCAACTCAGTAGCGACTCATTAGGGATATAGGTTGAAAGGTTGAACTTGATGGACTCTGGTCTTTTTTCAACCTTATGAACTATGTAACTATGTAACATTCAACATTAACTTCTACTTTTATCTTAGGCTCTGTTCACACCACATTTACAGTTTAACCTAGAGCCCTATAGAGCAAGTAGATTCAAAAAAAGAATCTCTTTTTGGCATCTGCTGAGCCAGTGTTGTATACCTTTTTGTTTGGATACAGCAGACATCAGGGTTTTGCATACGTGCAAGTCAACTTTGGTTTATACACCAAACGTAGCTCCATAACACTGTGTGAAAAAAGCCTTAAAAAATGATCTTAATTATATTTTTCAGCTGGTTTCAGATATTTGTTGAAAGGGTTCTCTAACGTCTGTTAAAAAAAGGTAGACATTCTGCAGAAACATATAGCTTTGCTTACCTGTCTGAAACCACCAAAAAACACTTGTTTTGGGGATCATAGTCCTGTACTTCCTGGTTGTACTTTCTAGTTAACAGTTGCTTAATATTGCAGTTCCCAGAATGCAATGCTTTGCTTTAGCTCTTTATTAGAGTTCTTCCACCCTGCCTACACCCCTCCTACAGCGCTCCTGCCATCTCTGTTCAAGAGCTTTTGTAAAACATCTAATTTCACAGCGGACTATCAATGAAGCTGCAGCACCTTATGCATTTATTGCCTGTCTGCTCCTTTACCTGTGGCATCATTCTGGGGGCAGAGATGAAGGTTAAAGACAAGATCTAGCCACACCTTCTTAAACAGTGGATGATGAAGTGTTTTTTTGGAAAAAGGGAGGAATCAGGGAGCTGGAGACAATACCCCATTGAAAAGGAAAGAACTAAACAACTTCCTGTCAGGGGTGGATCACACAAAAGCACCTTGGCGCCAATACTATTTGTGGTTACACTATGAGAGTAGGGTCACATGTAACGGATCTTCTGATAACCCTATAGTGTGCCTCCTGCTGTGCCTGTCTGCTCATAGCGGCAATCCACCGAGCAGATACATGGGCCTGCAACGCGCAGTGTACTCACAATTATCGCGGCTGCTCCCCCCTCAGGGAGCAGGGGGAGCGGCTGCGATGACTGTGAGTACTTGCAGGTCCATGCATGTCTGCTCGTAGCAGAGGATTGCTGCTATAAGCACACAGGCACAGCAGGGGAACATTATAGTTTCAGGTCATCGGCGGACCCGCAGAGTAAAATATGCTGTGGATCCATTACGTGTGACCCTACCCTATTGGTAAGTTAGATATCTTGGGGTTATAGTCTTATATCAATACTATTTTTCTAAAACCAAAATATCCCTTTAACATTGTAGATAAAAAATTCATGCAATGTAGAAGATGTTACTACATCCTTTCCCACTTGCCATATACTCTACAGCAGCATTAGTTCACATAAACATAATAATCAGACATGGTATAAAAAGTATTATCCTATGAAGGAGTTGTAGCTTACAATGAAATGTAAATAGGATAGTAAATGTTTGTATTTTATACTCCATCATGGTATTTGCCAACACAGTTGGTAACAGGAAGACAAAATACCCTCTGAAGTATACCATAGCATGATATAGCTTAATGTGATATATCTTGTTTTTGGAGGCTTCCTGACTGTACCTTATGGTGGGGTAAAAGGGGTCAGGCTTGTGGGATTTCAGAGTGCCTTATTAAATGGGAGAAGTGCAACTGGAAAAGATGTCTAGCATTAGCTTATCCTCTTATAAACACTTGGCCCACCCAAACCATGCTTATGTTGAGTCCAAAAAAATAAAAAACAGGTGCCAGACAATTGTGCATTCAGGCTATAGCTGGGTAAAGTGATTGCAGACTTTTTTTTCCTGAGGACCGAGCAAGTTTCTGCATTACACATTGAACATCATGTAATACTTAAGTTCATCTGCAGTGTCACTACAGTTAAACTGAACACGTATTCATGTGTTTCCTTTCACCTTACAAATGCTTATAGCCATTAGGATAACACTGCCAACATTTCATTTTCAGGAGATTTGTCAGATTGCTAAAACACACAAATTTTTGTAGGGTGAAAAACATGCTGCTAAATCCTAGGCACCAGGGCAAAATTTTCCAATAGGCTTCCCATTTAAAGGGGTACTCCGCCCCAAGATGTCTTATCCCCTGTCAGGATTCGGCAGGCTGGAGGTGGATCCTCTGTGTCAGAGAGGGATTGGCGTGGACCGTGTCAGTGGACCGGTTCTAAGTTGCTACTGGTTTTCACCAGAGCCCGCCGCAAAGCGGGATGGACTTGCAGCAGCGGTAGCAACCAGGTCGTATCCACCGGCAACGGCTCAACCTCTCTGACTGCTGAGATATGCGCGGTACAAGGGATTAGACAAGAGCAGGGTCGGACGTAGCAGAAGGTCAGGGCAGGCAGCAAGGATCGTAGTCAGGGGCAACGGCAAGAAGGTCTGGAACACTGGCTAGGAACACACGAGGAACGCTTTCACTGGCACGCCGGGGCAGCACAGACGGGGAGCGAGTCTGGTAAGCGGGTCGGGATGCGCACCGCGAGCGGGCGCGTCCCGCATCGCGAATCGCATCCCGGCTGGGAACATTATCGCAGCGCACCCGGTCAGCGGGTCTGACCGGGGCGCTGCGAACAGGAGAACGCTGTGAGCGCTCCGGGGAGGAGCGGGGACCCGGAGCGCTTAGCGTAACATCCCCTATCCAAAGGATAGGGGATAAGTTGTCTGATCGCGGGGGGTCTGGCCGCGGGGGGATAAGATGTTTAGGGGTGGAATGCCAGTGACTGTCACATGACTTTACTGTTTGATGATGTCATTGTAGAATTTTTACCCACCAAAAAAAAGAGAACCTGTAAGTGCTTAACTTGTTTTAAAAAAAGAATTCTGAATGTCACTGTGTTCTTCAGAACTTTCAGGGTTTTTTTTGTTTCCTTCTCCAGTTCTGTGACTTCACACAATCCTGTATCTGAGCTCTACAGTAAGTTCTTTTTCCCTCATGGCTTGGTTTTGGCTCTGATATACATTGTCAGTTATAAGACCCAGGGTGTTTCTTTCTAAATCCTGTCCAATCATCAGAATTTATCACAGGTGACTGATCAAGGTATGGAAACATCTCAGAGATGGGGAAATGGGAGTCCCTAGAGCTAAATGTCTAATTTTATAGCAATTTATTGAGTACAAATTTATCGAAGGAAAACATGAATGTTTGTGATTTCAGCAAAAGGTCTCATCATAACAAAATGTAAAAAAAAGGGTCTGAAGACTTTCTGAGTACATTGTAGTTTAAGCTCCTACATGCATACATGGATTGCAAAAATAACTTTTTAGCTGAAAATCCATATAACAATTACGGTACTTCTTCTGGTGGAATGTTTTATCAAGATATTCTTTTGTGAGGTCTTCTTTCATTTGAAGGTGTTGGAAGAGAACAAAGGACTAGGAAGCTGTCAATCAACAGACTAGGATAGGATGGAATGATTTTTCTTTGAGATTATACTTAACAATGACAACAATCAAAAGATGTGCTCTTTAGGGTCAGGAATAAGGACACCCAGTCTGTGGCCTCTTGGCAAGTTATATAATAAAAATAATAAAGTGCAATCATTATTTAGTTTAAGCTATTGACTGCTGTGCCATGATGGTGTATTTTTTCATTGATTCAGATATATACAGACATACTAAGTATATATCTAAAGCACATGCATGTGAAAATGTGTTATACCTAAATTGCTTATAATTGTCAAATGTGATTAAAAAAAAACATATAGATACAGAGAGAGAGAGAGAGAGAGAGAGAGAGAGAGACTATTATATAGTGAAACTAGCTTTTGCCCGCGGCTTCGCTCGCGTTTAATTTTGGGTAACATCACTTGTGTCTCATACAATATATAAGAAATGGCCCGAAACAAACAGGCTCCATCTCCAATTACAGGAATAACATTGTGGGGCACCATAGTCCCATCTATTTTCAACAATTCTACATTCATTGTGATTGATACCAAACTAAAGGTAAATTATAGTCAGAATAAAAAAACAAAAAAGGGGAACCCGCCTTCTTGCGCTGCTTATATACTGTCCGGGTGCAAATTTTTTCGTGTTTTGATTTTTCACAGGATTATTATTATGTAAATACAGATGCAGACAGACGTTGTTTTTATTTAAATGTAGTGGTGCAAATTTTGGAATTTAGAAATCAACCTAATCTTAATTCATACAAACTGTGAACCCCGTTTCACCCCTTCAGGGGTGGAATTTTTGAAAACGTTAAAACACGTGTTTCTTTATCTCTAATTGTTAGCCTAAAAACAAATTTCATGTTTCTAGCTTCAAAAATGACAGACTTCCATACAAATTTCAACCCCTTTTTCACGCCTTAAGGGTTGAATTTCAAAAAATCCTTTCTTATTCCTTGTCTACGTCTTAAAATCAACACCTGTGAAAAAAATTCAGCTTTCTAAATCCAAGGGTTTAGGCTGGGCGTTGATGAGTCAGTGAGTCAGGCCTTCTCTTCATATATATATATATATATATATATATATATATATATATATATAGATAGATAAACAGACTGCTTGAATTATTTAATCAACCTTCTTTTACTCGTAGATTCTTATCCTATTTCTGTTTCATAGTTAGTACCCATATAGCCATGTTACCCCATACTTTTCAAAAGGCAAAGCTCGGATTTACAAAACCAAAGGTTAGTGTTACAGGCATTTCTAACACACTGATTTATGCAACAACATACAAAAGTGTTCTAATCCATTGACTTATGACAGTGCGTACCACCAAGACGTTTCCTCTGTGTGTGCATGTCAAGTCTATTCATACGCCCAGGGTCTAATTGTGATTATAAAAGAGGCTATTGAAAAGAACTTCAGCAAACTTTAAACTGATTTTTATCTGCATGACCTGAAATGCAATCTTGAACTTCATATCCCCTGGAGTGTATTTGCATTTGGCTGAAGTTACCCACACTATGAACCATCTTAGGCCCATGCCGGCTGACCTCAACCATTGCATGTTCAATGACAATGCTGATAATGGGAAGGAGAGAAGCACAGATCCTTAAACGGATTGTTTACTCTTATTATTGTTTTAGAAATTGAGGGGTATTTGCATAATGAAAATTTAGGCATTTTTCCAGTAAAATTTCTCATATAATTTCCTCATTGCTTTACCTGCTATCATTTAACAGAAATCTCAATTTAACAGCGGATAAAATACATTTACTGGTCATGTAATGATCAAAAAAGTTACAAGAAAATACACCCCGTTTGAACGTACCCCTACAGTAGATGAATCCACAGCACTCAGGATTAGACGTTACCAGTAAAACAACTTCTTTATTGCCCCACTGCAGGAAATGTATTGTTCTGGCCTTTTTACATTATTGGTTTTTGCAAGTATTTGCCTCCGAGTATATTGGTGCCAATTAAGCTACCTGTTTGTGTGCTCACAAAATAAAGACACTTTTATGGAAAAAAAAAAAGGTTTATTTTAGTTTTTCCTTGTGTATATCTATATTTTATTATTTTTATATTTGATTCTTTTTTTATTAAATTTTTTTCCCACTATGTAATGTTTAAACCCTTAACAACGCAGGACGTATATTTAAGTCCTGTGCCGGCTCCCGCGATATGAAGCGGGGTCGCACTGCGACCCCGCATCACATCGCATCGGTCCCGGCGCTCATCAACGGCCAGGACCCGCGGCTAATACCACACATCGCCAATCGCGGCAATGTGCGGTATTAACCCTTTAGAAGCGGTGGTCAAAGCTGACCGCCGCTTCTAAAGTGAAGGTGAAACTATCCCGGCTAGTCAGTCGGGCTGTTCGGGACCGCCGCGGTGAAATCGTGGTGTCCCGAACAGCTTACAGGACACCGGCAGGGCCCTTACCTGCCTCCTCGGTGTCCGATCGACGAATGACTGCTCCGTGCCTGAGATCCAGGCAGGAGCAGTCAAGCGCCGATAACACTGATCACAGGAGTGTTAATACACGCCAGTGATCAGCATGGGAGATCAGTGTGTGCAGTGTTATAGGTCCCTATGGGACCTATAACACTGCAAAAAAAGTTACAAAAAAGTGTACGGTGAGCTTGAATCCATTCCTTTTTACTGAGGTCCTTTGCAGGAAAGTTTTTCTTGAATGGAGGCTGGCGATGGCAGTCTATGAGAGTCTTGTTGGGTATACTTCCTCTCTCTGGCTACAGATGCCAGGATAAGTATGTGAGGACTTATTGAGAAATCTGGATGAGCTACTGTATTGAGAGCGGTGGAGGGGGGGGAAGAGGTGTATCGGAGTTATCACAGTTTTGGATCTAATAAGTGACTCCCCCCCCCCCTATATCTCTATATCCCTTATAATCATCCAGCTACCCCTCCTCTATATGGATAATGTTGCTAAGAGTATATGTGAATATGATCTGCAAACTGCAGGACTAGTTATATAAGCTGATTACCTTATGTGGGGGAAATTTTCAACTACCCACAAGGTGAAACAAAAACGTGTTAAGTGAAGGCATCGGTAGAGAGGTGGAGGTGTATATTGAAAAGAACTGCTCTGTCTGAATCTATAAAATAACCCACTGAAGAAAGATGAGCTGGTGACTCTCTGTTATTGAATGGTGTATGATTTTTTGCAGGACGTATGCATTAAGATTTACAGCTTAGAGCCTACAAAATTGAACAACGGAACTGTAAGTCTATTACCTTTTAGAACTTTCACGCCTCAAGAGGGGGAAAGGTAAGAAAACACCATGGACTTTTTGTTGCTTCTTTTCTGTGCAGGTGTTTTTCTTGAAGTATAACATAAAAAAGCCAAACAAACTAATATGGCTCCCAAGATCCAGCCTAGGAGATCAGGCGGGAATGTTACAGGAAAAGCAGGCAAATTGGATACATTTCTAAAATCACCTAAAGAACCAATAAAAACTAGAACACAAAGACATGGGGACAGCATGTATGGCTCTAGATATGCAGCCCTTCAGGAGGAAGGAGTAACAGAGGAAGGAGTAACAGAGGAGGGAGAGTGTGAAGATGTGAATAATTCTATGCTAACTTCCATATTAAGTGGTGTGGAAAAAAGTAATAAAGCATTAGAAGACTTAACAGTTCGAGTGGGCAGTCTCAGCTCAGACGTGAGTTTTATCCGTGAAGATATAAAAAAGGTGAAAGAAAGAGTGGGGAAAATAGTGCCCCAGATGGACGGTAAACTACAAAGCATCGAGAAAGTTCAGGAAGAACTCACAAAGGAAAATAGTTTAAAAAAAAGGAAGATAGAAGATTTAGAGGATAGATCAAGGAGGGCTAATGTAAGAGTTATTGGCCTTCCGGAAGGGGAAGAAGGAGCGGACCCTATTGCCTTATGCACAAAATGGCTAGTTGACACTTTTGGAGAACGGACTTTTTCAACCTGTTATGTTATAGAAAGAGCCCACAGGATACCATATACCAAACCACCGCCCAGAGCTCTGCCTAGGACCTTACTGCTAAAATTTATGTGTGCTAAAGATAGAGACACCCGATTGAAATTATCAAGGGAGAGGGGAAAAATTGAAGTTGGGAGTGCAGTTGTTTTTTTCTATCCAGACTTTTCAAAAGAGACTCAAAGGAAAAGAATGTAGTATAGAGACATTAAGAAGAGACTCCATAATTTGAATATTGCTTTTTCACTGCTATTCCCAGCCCGTTTGAAGGTGGTTCATGATGGAAAAACACTCATTTTCCTGTCCTCAGTAGAGGCGGGAAGATGGATGGAAAGTCAGGGGTTGTGAAGTTCTGTAAAGATTATTCATTATATATATAAAAAAAAAAAAAAAAGTGGGGGGGAGGGGCTGGAGGGGTGAGGGAGGAGTGGAGGAGTCAAGTGAATAGTGAAGGGATCCGTGGATAGAAGCGGATTGATGTGGGGGATAGGGTGGGAGGGGGGTGGGAAGACAGCCCGGAAATCGGTTAGAAGTGGAGATGGTGGAGTAAAAGAGTATGGGGACCCAGGGTAGCCAAGGAGGTAAAATGTTAGTATGGAATATTAGAGGTATTAAGGAGAGGAAGAAAAGAGTAGCTATCATGGATAGGGTTAAAAATGATCTACCTGCAGTGGTATGTTTGTTAGAAACACATTTAACAAAATACAGTGGTCCCTCAACATATGATATTAATTGGTTCCAGGAGAACCATCACATGTTGAAACCATCATATGTCGAGTACATATGTCTATGTAAAAATGGTAATTGGTTCTGGGGCCTCGGAACCATTGTATGTTGAATACATATCTCTATGGGAAACTGCTAATTGGTTCTGGGATGACCATTGTATGTGGAGTGTATGGGGAGTGTTTAACAAACCAGGGTGCCTCCAGCTGTTGCACAACTACAACTCCCAGCATGCATGTACAGCCATTGACTGTTTGGGCATGCTGGGAGTTATAGTTTTGCAACAGCTGGAGGCACACTGATAGGGAAACATTGATGTATGGGGTGTATAGTGTGTATATGTATTGTATGTGATGTGTGACATCGCATACAGTACTGTGCAGTTCTTTAAATACCTTCAGGGGGGACAGAATGTCCTCCATTACGATCCTGCCGATTACAGCTCTATAGGAAAGGAAGGGGAGGGCAGCCAGCAGCTCATTGGATGCCTCCAGCAAGATGCTACAGGCTATTGGCTATGGCTGCGCTGGGGGGGGGGGAGGGGGGCTTACACGGAGCTCACAGTGGAAGCCTGTATGAGTTAGCAGGACAGCATGTGAGTAACAGGAGGCAGAATGGGGCACATTAAACAACTGTCTGTCAGTTGCTGAAGTTGTCAGCGCTGTCAGATAGCTGTTTGTACGATGGCCCTGACACACAGCAGCATCATATGTTGATGCTGCCTTCAACATACGATGGGCTCTGAGAGGCCATCATATGTTGAAATGATCATATGTCGGGGCCATCATAAGTCGGGGGGTCACTGTAATCTGTTCACTTAATTTAAAAAAAAAAAGGGGGGGGAGGGGCTGGAGGGGTGAGGGAGGAGTGGAGGAGTCAAGTGAATAGTGAAGGGATCCGTGGATAGAAGCGGATTGATGTGGGGGATAGGGTGGGAGGGGGGTGGGAAGACAGCCCGGAAATCGGTTAGAAGTGGAGATGGTGGAGTAAAAGAGTATGGGGACCCAGGGTAGCCAAGGAGGTAAAATGTTAGTATGGAATATTAGAGGTATTAAGGAGAGGAAGTAAAGAGTAGCTATCATGGATAGGGTTCAAAATTATCTACCTGCAGTGGTATGTTTGTTAGAAACACATTTAACAAAAGAATCTGTTCACTTAATTAAAAAAAATAAAAGTGTTAATAAAGGTCATTTAACCCCTTCCCTAATAAAAGTTTGAATCACCCCCCTTTTCCAATAAAAAAAAAAATAACACAGTGTAAATAAAAAAAATAAACATATGTGGTATCGCCGCGTGCGTAAATGTCCGAACTATAAAAACATATCATTAATGAAACCGCACGGTCAATGGCATACGTGCAAAAAATTCCAAAGTCCAAAAAAGCGTTTTTTTGGTCACTTTTTATACCATAAAAAAATAAAGTCTGATCAAAACAAAAATTGTATCGATAAAAACTTCAGATCACGGCGCAAAAAATGAGTCCTCATACTGCCCTGTGCATGGAAAAATAGCAAAGTTATTGGGGTCAGAAGATGACATTTTTAAACGTATACATTTTCCTGCATGTAGTTATGATTTTTTCCAGAAGTACGACAAAATCAAACCTATATAAGTAGGGTATCATTTTAACCGTATGGACCTACAGAATAATGATAAGGTGTAATTTTTACCGAACTATGCACTGGAAGCCCCCAAAAGTTACAAAATTTTGTCGCACAATGATTTTTTTTTCAATTTCGCCGTGAATTTTTGGGTAAAATGACTAATGTCACTGCAAAGTAGAATTGGTTACGCAAAAAATAAGCCATAATATGGATTTTTAGGTGGAAAATTTAAAGGGTTATGATTTTTAAAAGGTAAGGAGGAAAAACGAAAGTGCAAAAACTGAAAAATCCTGAGTCCTTAAGGGGTTAAGTATACACAGTATACTCAGACAATATTCTGTATGTTATTAGGCAGTGCAGCCTAGTACACACTGCAACTATAGCAGTCCAGGTGCCATGACAGGAATGGGCATGGGACAATTTTGCTGCATGCTGATGGTGACAAAGGGGAAAGCTCTCTTTCTCCTGTCCTGTCATATTCTTTACATGGCATGGTCACTATTGACTGCAGCATGTAAGGGGTTAAACTGATATAAATGAAATTTTCACCATTCCCTGCAGTGTGATCACTTGGGCACAGTACAGTGCTGTTATTCAAAGCTAGTATTGGGGTGCAAAGACATAGGCCCTGATTTACCAGAGTGGAGTGTAGTTTTCTTTGTGGGATTTAATTCCCTACAATTTTTTTTACACGGTATTTACTAAGGTTTCCCCTACATTTTGCACATTTTACCTACATTTTGCTTTATTTTACACATGCTCTGATCTGTCGGCTTTTTCTCAGCTCAAATCCACTAAATATTCTGTGGAAACCTTATTAAATATTTAGTTTGTTTGTGAAAATGCCGGGGACACGCCCCTTTTCTAATACCACGCCCACTTTCCCCAGTTGCCATGCCCCTTTTCGGGTTTTCTCAGTAAAATGGAGAGTTGGTCGTATCTTTTTCAATTCTGGCGCAAATTATGGTGCACATTCTGGTGCAGACAGAATTTCTGGCACAATGCCCCAGAATCTGGTGCACAAACCAACTTGACATGTCGGGTTTACAATAGTAAATCAGGGCCATACTGTCTGCTTATGACAACCTTACATTGTAAGTGTGGTTGCCATCATCCCCCTCATCCCCCCAACAATGGCACTAAGAAAGTCCTGACAGGAGTTTTCCCCAAAGAATGGCTCCAAGGATATGGCACTCAAAGGCTGAAACCTAGCATTCAAACAGGTGTATTTCTGTTCAAAACATCCCAAAGTGCCCATTCGAATTAATTTTAATTAATTGTTACAGCTTTAAAATTAAGCATCAGATGCTTTTTTGGCCATTTAAGCACCGAAATATGGCCATATTTGTACACTTAATTTGGGAATTATTATGTCCCAAATGAAAAAAATGCTTTGGGGGAAATCTTTTGTGGCTGTATTTAATGGCTGAAAATCCATACCAAAAAAATAGCACAAATAAGGCAATTTTGTAAAATACTGCCTAAAAATGCGCACACATCCTCAATACAACTGTAACTGAATAAGGAAAGCAATGACAACTATGTAAATAAATTAGGAAAGTGGCTGCCGAATAATGAAGGGGACACTGGGCCGATAGGAGACCAAAACTGTATAAAGGAACAGTTTACAGAAATTTATTTATTTGCTGAAATAAATATGTTACCAATTTGGGAATACTTCTTTAACCCCTTCCTAACACATGACGTATTGGTACGTCATAGGTTGGGTGAGGGGAATACGGCGTGGGCCTGTGTATAGGGTCCACGTCATAACCGGCAGCTGACATCTGCCAGTAATGACGGACACCGGAGCTGGCTCCATGGTCCATCATCTAAATGTTTGATTGCCGTGATCAATATAGCAATCATGGCATTTAAACTCTAAATACCAGTAATTCCTGGTGTCTAGTGGCTCCATCACCCCTCCCCATGATGAAATTGCTGGGTGAGGATGGGTTGCTGAGGAAGCCCAGGGCCTTACCTGGTCCTCAGCATCTTCCCCGGATCTGTGATTGCTTAAGGCTGCCTTAGGCGGCTCTTAGCAATCGAGCACAAATAACATAGATCAATGTCATGCAATAACAAATAGCAATGCAACGCAAACCCTTATACAGCTCCATAGGTGGAAAAATAAAAAAGTTATAGGGGTCTGAACATGGCACTGAACAAACCTTTTTTTTTCTTTTCAAGTTTTCTATTTTTTTTAATCATAAAACAAAACAAAAATGATCAAGGTTTGGTATCATTTGAATCGTACTGACTAAGAAAACTACCTAAGTTTTCATATTGAGTAGGCTCAACACAGGAATCTTATTGAACAAAGAATTAGACAAATAATCAGTACAAAGGGATGGAGCAAGCTTGTTTGGTGACCAGAGCAGAGGTTTCAGAGTGGCTTCCATTATCCTTTCTCCTCAACCTGTTAAGGATGTAGGGCGTACAGGTATGCCCTTGCGTCCCGGTCCTCAAGGACGCAGGGCGTACCTGTATGCACTGATCCCTTTACCGGGGTTTTAAGCATGCTCACGAGCTGAGAACGCATCAAACCCGGTGGGTCCAGACTGCTATGACCCAGGGTTAATGACAGGCATCACTGATCGGGCTGATGTCTGGCATTAACCCTTTAGACGCTGCAATCAAAGTTTATTGCGGCGTCTAAAATGAAAGTGAAACAATCCTGGCAGCTCAGCGGAGCTGATCGGGACCATTGCGATGAAATCACTATGTCAGGATCAGCTGAGAGGACAGCGGGAGGGCCCCCACCTGCCCCCTCGCCATCCGATCGGTCCTTTGCTGCTACCAGCCAGCTATGCAGGCACAGGAGAGCACCGATAACATTGATCAATGCTTTTCTACGCATAGTATTGAACAGTACATGCAATCAAAAGATTGCATGGTATAGCCCCCTATGGGGACTTAAAAAAAAAGTAAAAAGTGTAAAAAAAAGTGAATAAATGTGAAGAAGCCCCTTCCCTAATAAAAGTTTGAATCACCCCCCCCCCTCATTTCCCATTTTTTAAATAAAATAATGTAATAAAAAATAAAAATAATCATATGTGGTAATGCCGCATGCATAAATGTTCAAACTATTGAAATATAAAGTTAGCTAACCCGCACGGTCAATGACGTACACGTAAAAAAATACCAAAGTCTAAATTTGTGCATTTTTGTTCACTTCATATACCATAAAAATTATAAAAAGCAAAAAAAGTCCCATCACAACAAAAATGGTACCGATAAAAACTACAGACCACGGCACAACAAAAATGAGCACTCATATGCAACAAAAGTTATAGGGTCAGAAGATGACAATTTTAAACATACTAATTTTGGTGCATGTTGTTGAGTACTTAAGGGGTTAAAGTTTAGTATTATAGCTACTACATGAAAAATCATTTATTTGCCCCATCTTGTCTCCCTTACTTATTTTGAATATTTTATACCACTTCATCACAGCACATCATATGCCAACACCTACAGCATTATCAGCAGTTAATTATTCACATGTAAATTGCAACCATCTCTTCCTGTGGTGCCCTAGGCAGCTGCCTATGTACCCTGCCTATTGTCCCTGGCCTGATGGTAGAACTAAATTAGTGACAATAATAAAGTAAACAAGACTTAGTTGTTTCAAATACTTTATCCCTAACTGTATAAACATGATTATTTTGTAGCAGATTGTTAATTCCTGTTATGCTTATGTCTCTTGCTGATAAGCTTATGTTTCATCTGCATTGATTTTTGCCCGAGTTGTCTTCCAACGTTCAAAGCAATTATTAAGATCAATAGTACTGTTGTCTAAAATTTTCAGGAGAGGAATATCTCTAAAACATTTCGTTGGGCTGTGGGAGAGGAACAAGACAAAAATAATTTGGCTATCAACACCCTTAGTTAATCTTTGTGCAAGAAACCAAATGTAAAACTTGAAATGAGACACTGGAACAGGCCAGTCATCTTTTGTCGAGCTTTTCCTTCTTGTCACAGTGCTGGGATGTACTTTGTACTCCTATGCTGCAGGTCACTGATAGCCTATCACAAAGCCCCCTCTGTTCCTGTGCTGTACCTGAAATTTCTACTAGGCAGCAGTTCTTACAAACAATGGCCGCTGCTGTCACAGCAAGACAATCAAGTGGATCTTATACTGGGATATTTTTCCCATCATATGCATGACAGAAAGTCTAATGGGCCTTGTTAATTTCTGTAGTTGCTTTTAGGACCCTATAAAGTAACTCATTATCAGTTTTATCTGTGTTCTCAAGATGTCTACCTGAATGTCAGAGGCCACAGGCAATGGTATGTTTTTATTCCTCCAATCGGCATAGAGTAGATAAGAAAATTAGTGAGGAAATGAGAAAGAGAGCTTATTAGCATCCCATTCTAACAGGCTAAAGAACACATAATGTCTTCTCTTTCCCTATGGAGATACAGCCTGTGGAATATTGTATTATCAAGTCGAAGTGGTTGTAACCCTGCAGCATTTTAAGGTTCCCATATACATTACATGAAAGTCTTCTGAACCTGCCCAATTTGACAGAACTGGCCTAATATTTGTACACGGGGTTCCCCCGCCGCTAGTGGTCAGTTACATCCTGGCATTACTGCATAGGTAAATCTCCACAAAGTATTCTTACACCAAGCCAGACATTTCTTTTCTGACATTAAAGGATAACATTTTATTTTTTGATTGTGTATTTTTTTTTATTCTTATATAAGATTATATATTTTTTTACTGGACCAATTGTACTTTGTAATGTCACAGTTTATTTTGCTATAAAATCTACAGCAAAACAAAAATAAACATAAACATACGTGGTATCACTGTGTGCTGTAATAGCCTAACTATTAAAATATAATGTTAAATAAACCGCACGGTCAATAACGCATACCGTATGTAAAAAAAAAACACCCCATTTTCCTATTTTTTCAATTTAAATAATGTAAACAAAAAATAAACATAAACATATGTTGTATCACTGCGTGCAATGTCTGAACTATTAAAAGATAATGTTAAATAAACCACACAATCAATAACTTATATGTAAAAAAAATACCAGTAAAAGTACCAGTAAATACCAGTAAAAAAAAGTCCAGAATTGCATATTTTTGGTCACTTCTTATACTATAATAAATGTATAAAAAGTGCCTTAAAAACAAAAATGATATGAATGACAACTGAAGATCAGGGCACAAAAAATTAGCCCTCATGCATATGAAAAAATAAAAGAGTTATAGAGGTTGGAAGACAACAATTTTAAACATGCAAATTTTCGTACAAAAAGTTATGGAAGAGAAAAGAAAAAAAAAGTTATGGGGAGATTTATCAAAACCTGTCCAAAATAAAAGTTCATAGCATAGCTATAGCTCATAGCAACCAATCAGATAGTTTCTTTTATTTTTTAAAAGGCCTCTGAAAAATACTTTTTCTCTGGACAGGTTTTGATAAATCTCCCCCATATTTTTTTAAAGTAGTAAAACAAAATAAAACGTATATAAATTGGATAATTCATAAAGAAAAAGGCGTCAAACAGGACATAATTGACACAAAGTATACTTTATTAACATGAAAAATGACAAGACATTTAAAATAATTTAAAAGAATACATATATAGTAGTAAACATGAATCCAAGAGATGCTGAGAGAGAAGAACGGAGTTGGAACAGTTTATGGATGCCCTCAATAACAACAACTTAAACATTCATCTAACGCATAAAGTGAATAAAACTAATATTGAGTTTTTGGATATCCAGATACAGGCGGACGCCAATGGATTTATCCAGACGAATCTACATCGTAAATCTACTTCAGCTAATACCGTACTACACGCCAGCTCTGCTCACCCCACACATTTGATCAGAAATATTCCCATAGGTCAATTCCTACGTGCAAGACGCCTGTGCTCCACGGAACAGGACTTTGAAATGCAGGCCCGTGATCTAGAGAAAAGATTCCGTGAAAGGGGCTATAGCAATCGGAGCATTAAAAGGGCATACTGGAGAGCGAAAAAAACGGATCGTGCGTCATCCCTACATAGAACAAGGACCAACAAGACAACTGACAACCAGGTGAGGTGCATTTTAGATTATAACTCTCGTAGCCATGAGATTAGGCAGATACTTGAACAGCATTGGCCCGTTCTACAAGTGGATGAGACACTAAATGGTATGATACCTTCGAGACCAGCGATTGCATATAGACGGAATAGAAACTTGAAGGACCTTCTGGTGAGGAGCCACTATGAGACTGAGGAGCCATATTTATTTGGCTCCAAGGGCCCCAAAAACGGCTGCTCCCCATGTGGTAAATGCCTTGCATGTAGTAATATATTACGGACTGATATGTTTCGCAATTCATCCTGTACCAAGTCATATGAAATTAGGCAGAAAATAAACTGTGTAACCAAAGGGGTGGTATATGTTGCACAATGCCCATGCGAATTGCTATACGTGGGCATGACCACCAGGGAGCTCCGCCGACGGGTCAGAGAGCATATCCTGGATATTAATGCGGCAGCCAATGAAACAAACCTTCAGTCTTTGAAAACCCTACCAAGACACTTTAAACTTAAACATAACAGTGATGCCACTCTCCTCAAATTCATAGGTATCGACCACGTCCCGGTGGGTATCAGAGGTGGCCAATGGAAGAAATTGGTTGCACAAAGAGAAACGCGATGGATCTTCAGGCTGGACACACTTGTACCTCACGGCTTAAATGAGGTAAACAGCTATGCCCCATTTTTGTGAGGAGTATTGGTTGGTTTCTGAGCTCGGATTTTTATTAGTGTGTGTAATTAATGGGTTTTAAGTGATTTTTTAGCAGCTTCCATTTTGTTTTAACTGTTGTTTATTAATTTATTCCTTTTTATCTGATTGTCTATCTAGATGTGTTATGAGACTTACCAACCAGGGCCATCACGTGACTACTTCTAGCCTCCTTCTATCGTTGGAGTGACCTTACCACCGGAATCATGTTGGGACTCTCTTTCTCTTATCAATGTTAAAACATACTTTTTTATGTACACTTCCAGGGTCACAATCCTCTCTCTATATATTCTTTTACATATATTTTTAATACTTTTTTTATATTTATTATTAATTTTATTACTAATTTTCAATTAATTATATATTCCTTGATACGATATTTTTACTCCCACTTCTTATACCCTATGTTTTTTTATGCATGATTACAATCCCTCTTTCTTCTTATCACCTCATCACACTTCTACACAGGCCTTTCAATCACATATATACGTTTTTCACTCATACTATTCACTTCTTTCATCCCATCTTACACTCCGTGCACTAATCTCACACTACACTGTCACTCCCCTATTTTATATTTTTTCTATATACCCACATTTTTTTGCCCCTCTTTGTTTATTTATATTATCTTTGGGGCTCTAATCTAATTGCTTAAATTATATTTAACATTCACAGCTACCCATTTATTTATTTAATTATGACAGCGCTACTAATTATTAAGCCATTTTTCATATTTCCACTTTTTCACACATTCATTGACATTATGGTTCCCCCCCCTTTTTTACTAGGTAGATTTTTATATAGGTTTCTTTTTTCTCCCCCTCTTCCCCTCTTCCCCCTTTTTTCCCCCCCCCCCCCCTTCCTTTCCCCCCCCCTCCCCCCTTTTTTTCCTGCATGTCACTTTTATTTTGTCACTGTGTGTTCACCTTGCACTTGACTTTTTTTTCACTGTTGTTCTGTTGTTTTTTTTTTTTTTTTTTTGCACGCGATGCACTTTACCTTGATTCTTCATGATGCTGTACTGCCTTTGTGCAGTGCAGCTGCATGAATATCTATATAATAAAATATATGAATATATGAAAAATATAATAATATGCACTTGCATCCATATAACATGTGACCCTAGTATTATATGTACTTACCTTAAGTGTGTACTCTTTATGTATTTACTCACAATATGTACCCATCATGATATTTAGTCCCTGATATGTAATCTATAATATGTTGATATAGAAATGAATATATTTTATTTTTTATTTATGTTTGAATTGTGCCTGTATATAATTATAACTAACTACCTAGAGTTATGAATTTTCGCTTTAGTAGGGATCTCCGCATCTGAGCACTTTCCAAGCCTCGCTTTGACAGCGAGGCTTGGCTCTCTACTGGATAATGACACATCCCAGTATACGATTGGCCCGTACATCCGAGCCTCGCTTTGGAAGCGAGGCTTGGTTTGTCAGGTGATGCACGTTGACAGACGTATCTGTTTCCGGACCTCGGTATGAAAGCGAGGCTTGGTAACAGTGACCTATGGGCGATTACGACGCCCTAACTACATCACGTGCTTTTGTCCCTGGTTTTAATTGGTTAAGTCTCTGCATATATACATACCCCACACTCTATTGACCACACCCCGGAAGAAGCCTTCATTGGTGAAACGTTGGGTGGCGGGTGGCTGTAGCATTGCACTCTCTGCTCCACTTGGTAAAGTATTTCCTTATATTGTCTAGCTTAGGGTTTGTTCTACTTATAATGCGCTTTTGATCCCCTGGGGCTCTCTCTTGCTCTCTGATTTTCTGTATTTAATTGCGATCCGAGCATTGCCGGATCAGTTCCTAATATCTATTCCACAACCCTTGAGCCGTAGCCTCCCTCATTAATTCATGGGAAACAATACTTATGTGCACTATTTATTTAACTCTTTCCCGGGCAGACAAGCATAGCCCCCGTTCTTCTCTCTCAGCATCTCTTGGATTCATGTTTACTACTATATATGTATTCTTTTAAATTATTTTAAATGTCTTGTCATTTTTCATGTTAATAAAGTATACTTTGTGTCAATTATGTCCTGTTTGACGCCTTTTTCTTTATGAATTATTCTATGTCTTGTGGCGTAGGACCTACTGTGTGGGAATTTTTTTCTTTGGGTATATAAATTGGGTATCGTCGTAATCAAATGGACCTATACAATGAAGATCATTTGTAATTTTTACCAAAAAGTGCACTGTGTAAAAACTGAACCCCTCAAAAATTACAAAATGGCATTTTTTCCATTTCATCCCACAAATTATTATTTTTTTGTTTCATCGCAGATTTGGTGGTAATAGCTAGAAATAAGTTTTCTAACATTAAAGGATAACATTCATTTTATTCTTTGATTGTGTGTGTATTTTTTTTTATTCTACTTATATTATGTGAAGAATGTATACGGAGAAAATGGATTTAATGTAGATTTGTTTTGTAACTAAAAATTTAATTGAGAGATTGGGACATAGTTTCTGGGATGCAATGTTTTCTGTTTTCTCTTTGTGTCTTTTTCTTCTGGTCTAAGGGGAGGAGGTGGCACCTGAAAGATAGGGAAGTGGAGTAATGTGTATTCATTTCATATTGTATGATCCAGTCAACATGGGCAGAATCACCTGAAACATATCACAGACAATTAAAGGGGTACTCCGGCCCTAGGCATCTTATCCCCTATTCAGAGGATAGGGGATAAGATTTCTGATCTGGGGGGGGGGGGGTCCTGCCGTGACATCACGATACTCTGGCCCCTGTATCATGAGTCATCAGACACGGAGAGAGGCTGATGACAAGTGGGTGCAGCAGGGAGATTGCAGGGGTCCCCAGCGGCAAGCCCCCTGTGATCACACATCTTATCCCCTATCCTTTGGATAGGGGATAAGATGTCTAGGGCCCGAGTACCCCTTTAAACTCCCTATGATGCAGCCAATTTTTCATTTTTTCCTCCTCGCCTTTTCAAAGCCATATCTATTTTATTTTTTTAAACTGCAGAGACATATGAAAGCTTGTTATTTTTTTTAATTTTTTTTACGGGACCATTTGTACTTTGTAATGTCACCCTTCTTTTTACTATAAGATCTACAGCAAAATTGAAGAAAAAAAAAAGTAACTTGTGGGGTGAAAATTATGTAGTGAATTTTACTGTAAAACTGACATTATAATTACAATACCCAATTTATATAGCTTTTGTTTTGTTTGTTTTTTTACTACTTTACTGCTACTAAAAAATGTAAACTTCTTTTTAACCCTTTAAGGACACAGGGCATAAATGTATGCCCTGCGCCTGCTCCTATTCTATGACGTGCACTCAGGAGCTGAGTGTGCATCATAGCGGGATGTTCCTGGCTGCTATCAGCAGCCAGGACCCGTGGCTAATACTGGACATCACTGATCAGGGTGATGTCCAGCATTAACTTATTTAACTCTGAAATCGTCTAAAATGTAAGAAATATGATCGTGGCAGCTCAGCTCAGCTGATTAGGACTCCCGCAGTGAAATCATAGGGTCACAATCAGCTGAAAAGACAGTGGGAGGGCGCTTACCTGTCTAGTCGCCGTCCGATCTCTAGTGCTGCAAGAAGCCATGGCAGCCTGGAGCAATGGAGTGCTGATAACACTGATCAATGCTGTGCATGTAATAGTCTCCAATTAACTAAAAAGAAATACTAATAATGTGAATATACCCCTTCCCTATTAAAAGTTTGAATCGCCCCTTTTTCCTATAAAAAAATGTATGTAAACAACAATAAACATATGTGCTATCACAGCGTGCAATCTCTGAACCATTAAAATATAATGTTAAATAAACCGCATGGTCAATAACATATACATAAAAAATACCAGAATTGCGTATTTTTGGTGACCTTCTATATCATAAAAACATTAATAAAAAGTTCCATCAAAACAAAAATGATACCAATAAAAACTAAAGATCATGGTGCAAAAAATGAGCCCTCATGCATCCCTATATATATATATATATATATATATATATATATATATATATATATATGGAAAAATAAGAGTTATAGATGTTTAAAGAGGACAATTGTAAACATACTAATCTTTGTATAAAAATATTTTTTCTTAAAAAGTAATCGTCAGAATCTTATGGACCTACAGAATAAAGGTAATGCATAATTTTTTACCAAAAAATGCACTGCGTAGAAACTGAAGCCAACAAAAACTACAAAATGGCTTTTTTTTTATTTATTTCACCCCACAATTTTTTTTTTGTTTCACCGTAGATTTGGTGGTAAAATGTGTGAAGTAATTACAATGTACAATTAGTGTCACAAAAAAACAATCCCTCATATAGGTCTGTAGGTGGAAACCATTATGGCTATTAAAAGGTGAGGAGGAGAATACTAAAGTGGAAATATGAATAATCCCTGCATCCTTAAGAAATATTCTTTAAATTGCCCTATTTTTTACCCCTATGACTCTTATATTTCCTGTTTAGGGGCTGTATAATTGCTCATTTTGCGGGCATGGTACAATTTTGGCTTATATGGGACTTTTTTATTTTTTATACCTTTTTTTAATTGATGATGTGATCAAAAATCTTTTCTTCTGGAATTTGAATTTTTTTGGTCTACACTGTACTGTACACGACACAGGATCATAAATGCAATAGGGACAAGCAGGGCTCTGTGCACTGAGGCTCTTTGACAAGCTCCCGGCTCACACAGCAGGATAATTGACAAGCCAGGTTGATTGGAAAAGATGTCATGGTATGTTGTATTACCAACTTTAGGATTTGGAGTTGATTAGGTTATTCTATCATGTTATATAAAATAATGTATTCTCAATAATAGTGGCTGACCACAAAAAATTCTCCAAAATCTGGGGACTTACCTCTGTTTCTTCTAGATGGAATGGCCATGAGGCATACTAGGGAACAAGCAATGTCGGGCTCAAGCTACACAGCAAAGTAGAACTCTAGGGGTGCTACTGGCCTTAATTAAACAAGAATGTTAATGAAAAACACAGTTAATGAAAAACACATAAAACACCATGGTAGTGCAAACTTTTCCTATTTTTCCATATTATTATTGGAAGTATTTTAAAGGGGTACTCCACCCCTAGACATCTTATCCCCTACCCAAAGGATAGGGGATAAGATGTCTGATCCCCAGCGGCGGGACCCCCGCGATCTCGGCTGCAGCACTCCTCTGTCATTACTGTACAGAACAAACTAGCTCTGTGTTTAATGACGGGCGACATAGGGGCCGGAACATCGTGACATCATGGCTCCACCCCTCGTGACATCACGGCTCGCCCCCTTAATGCAAGTCTATGGGAGGGAGCGTGATGGCCGCCACGCCCCTTCACATGACATTGCGAGGGGTGGAGCCGTGATGTCCCGATGCTCCGTCCCTGTATTGCCGTCATTGCGCACAGAGCCAGTTTGCTCTGTGCAGTAGTGACAGCGGGGTGCTGCAGCTGAGATCCCGGGGGTCTTCAGCAGCAGGACCCCGCGATCAGACATCTTAATCCTTGGATAGGGGATAAGATGTTTAGGGGCGGAGTACCCCTTTAAGTATCAATAGGTTAGCAAGGACAAAGGAAAGGCACTATCAATATCTACTAGACCATTGCAAGACCTTGTTGGTCTATCTCTAACCTAACGCATAGAAGTTATGGATGGCTGCATGGAGGAGTGGGTGTACCTGTTTCTTCCGGGTCTGGTCATTGGGTCGGGGGTGTAGAGCCAAGGTACTTTTGTGCCTCGTGGAGTGGTTGACCCTGAGGTGCCTAAACTCACTGGATGGATGCCCCACTGAGTTGAAGCAATGCACCTTTAACTCTTCACCTTTGGCACTCACCCTTGGTATCCAGGCCTTCTGACTAGGATCAGGGAAATTTTTATACATCCGGCCAGATGACCTGGCAGTATATTTGCACTCATCCACTTATTTATTTATTTTTGTATGTCACTGTACCACCTTTATGTGTTTGTTTTTGTACACAGGATTTGTCATGATGTGGTAACCCTTCTGGGTGTCCCTCCTGGCGGTCTAGGGGAGGTGTGTGTGGCCATCAGGTTCCTGACCTCCATGTAAATTCCGGGCATCTTGGCTTTGGTCGAGATGCCATCAGTATACGGCTCCTTGGCTGACAATTTGGTTAACGCCTAGGTCAGATGCCGGGGTCTGATGATTTCAGATGGCGGCCAGTGGTCTCCTTACCTCCTGGGATCCATATGCATTGTATGCGTATTAGTCAATGTAGTCTGATATTACTATTTAATAGCATAGCACTGAACGGTAACAGCAATCTAATGATTGCTATAAATAATGGGACTATGTTTTTAAAAATGTAAATAAGCCTCCTCTCCCAATACAAAATAAAATCTCTCTCTTTTCCCAGTTTACAAAAAAGTAAAAGAAAAAAAAGAAGAGAGAAACAAATTTGGTATCGTAAAATATAATGTTAATGATTCTGTACAGGGAACTATGTAAATGTAAAAAAAAAACATAATAACAAAAAAACAAATTATATGTTGTACGTCTTGGCTAAACATTAACCTTTTTAATATACTTCATAAGAAAATGTTATTTCCTTTTTATAGAAATAATGGCTTATAAAATCATGGCTTTGTCCAAGCTGAAGCACAGGCATGGACAGAGTCCAGTAAGTAAGGGTGGGCTAGCACTCCTCTGTGCTCTCTCCTGTCTGATAGTACCCCTTTGTGCTCTCTCCTGTCTGACAGTACTCCTCTGTGCTCTCTCCTGTCTGATAGTACTCCTCTGTGCTCTCTCCTGTCTGATAGTACTCCTCTGTGCTCTCTCCTGTCTGATAGCACTCCTCTGTGCTCTCTCCTGTCTTATAGTACTCCTCTGTGCTCTCTCCTGTCTGATAAGACTCCTCTGTGCTCTCTCCTGTCTGATAGGAATCTTCTGTGCTCTCTCCTGTCTGATAGTACTCCTCTGTGCTCTCTCCTGTCTGATAGCACTCCTTTGTGCTTTTTCCTGTCTGTTAGGAATTCTCTGTGCTCTCTCCTGTCTGATAGTACTCCTCTGTGCTCTCTCCTGTCTGTTAGTACTCCATTGTGGTCTCTCCTGTCTGATAGCACTCCTCTGTGCTCTCTCCTGTCTGATATCACTCCTCTGTGCTCTCTCCTGTCTGATAGCACTCCTCTGTGCTCTCTTCTGTCTGATAGTACTCCTCGTAGCTCTCTCCTGTCTGATAGCACTCCTCTGTGCTCTCTCCCGTCTGATAGCACTCCTCTGTGCTCTCTCCTGTCTGATAGGACTTCTCTGTGATCTCTCCTGTCTGATAGTACTTCTCTGTGCTCTCTTCTGGCTGAAAGTACTCATGTTACGCCGAGCGCTCCGGGTCCCCGCTCCTCCCCGGAGCGCTCGCTACACTCCCCTCACTGCAGCGCTCCGGTCGGTTCCACGGACCCGGGGCGCTGCGATACCGCCTCCGGCCGGGATGCGATTCGCGATGCGGGTAGCGCCCGCTCGCGATGCGCACCCCGGCTCCCGTACCTGACTCGCTCTCCGTCAGTTCTGTCCCGGCGCGCGCGGCCCCGCTCCCTAGGGCGCGCGCGCGCCGGGTCTTTGCGATTTAAAGGGCCACTGCGCCGCTGATTGGCGCAGTGGTTCCAATTAGTGTTTACACCTGTGCACTTCCCTATATCACCTCACTTCCCCTTCACTCCCTCGCCGGATCTTGTTGCCATCGTGCCAGTGAAAGCGTTTCCTTGTGTGTTCCTAGCCTGTGTTCCAGACCTCCTGCCGTTGCCCCTGACTACGATCCTTGCTGCCTGCCCCGACCTTCTGCTACGTCCGACCTTGCTTCTGTCTACTCCCTTGTACCGCGCCTATCTTCAGCAGCCAGAGAGGTTGAGCCGTTGCTAGGGGATACGACCTGGTCACTACCGCCGCAGCAAGACCATCCCGCTTTGCGGCGGGCTCTGGTGAAAACCAGTAGTGACTTAGAACCGATCCTCTAGCACGGTCCACGCCAATCCCTCTCTGGCACAGAGGATCCACTACCTGCCAGCCGGCATCGTGACAGTAGATCCGGCCATGGATCCCGCTGAAGTTCCTCTGCCAGTTGTCGCTGACCTCACCACGGTGGTCGCCCAGCAGTCACAACAGATAGCGCAACAAGGCCAACAGCTGTCTCAACTGACTGTTATGCTACAACAGTTACTACCACAGCTCCAGCAATCATCTCCTCCGCCAGCTCCTGTACCTCCTCCGCAGCGAGTGGCCGCTTCTGGACTACGACTATCCTTGCCGGATAAATTTGATGGGGACTCTAAGTTTTGCCGTGGCTTTCTTTCCCAATGTTCATTACACTTGGAGATGATGTCGGACCAGTTCCCCACTGAAAGGTCTAAGGTGGCTTTCGTAGTCAGCCTGCTGTCTGGAAAAGCCCTGGCTTGGGCCACACCGCTCTGGGACCGCAATGACCCCGTCACTGCCTCTGTACACTCCTTCTTCTCGGAATTTCGAAGTGTCTTTGAGGAACCTGCCCGAGCCTCTTCTGCTGAGACTGCCCTGTTGAACCTGGTCCAGGGTAATTCTTCCGTTGGCGAGTATGCCGTACAATTCCGTACTCTTGCTTCAGAATTATCCTGGAATAATGAGGCACTCTGCGCGACCTTTAAAAAAGGCCTATCCAGCAACATTAAAGATGTTCTGGCCGCACGAGAAATCCCTGCTAATCTACATGAACTCATTCACCTAGCCACTCGCATTGACATGCGTTTTTCCGAAAGGCGTCAGGAGCTCCGCCAGGATATGGACTCTGTTCGCACGAGGCGTTTCTTCTCCCCGGCTCCTCTCTCCTCTGGTCCCCTGCAACCTGTTCCTGTGCCTCCCGCCGTGGAGGCTATGCAGGTCGACCGGTCTCGCCTGACACCTCAAGAGAGGACACGACGCCGCATGGAGAATCTCTGCCTGTACTGTGCTAGTACCGAACACTTCCTGAAGGATTGTCCTATCCGTCCTCCCCGCCTGGAAAGACGTACGCTGACTCCGCACAAAGATGAGACAGTCCTTGATGTCTACTCTGCTTCTCCACGTCTTACTGTGCCTGTGCGGATGTCTGCCTCTGCCTTCTCCTTCTCTGCTGTGGCCTTCTTGGACTCTGGATCTGCAGGAAATTTTATTTTGGCCTCTCTCGTCAACAGGTTCAACATCCCGGTGACCAGTCTCGCCAGACCCCTCTACATCAATTGTGTAAACAATGAAAGATTGGACTGTACTCTACGTTTCCGCACGGAGCCCCTTCTAATGTGCATCGGATCTCATCACGAGAGGATTGAACTTTTGGTCCTCCCCAATTGCACTTCTGAAATTCTCCTTGGACTTCCCTGGCTTCAACTCCATTCCCCAACCCTGGATTGGTCCACTGGGGAGATCAAGAGTTGGGGGCCCTCTTGTTCCAAGGACTGCCTAAAACCGGTTCCCAGTAACCCTTGCCGTGTCTCTGTGGTTCCTCCTGTAACCGGTCTCCCTAAGGCCTATATGGACTTTGCGGATGTTTTTTGCAAAAAACAAGCTGAGACTCTACCTCCTCACAGGCCTTATGATTGTCCTATTGACCTCCTCCCGGGCACTACTCCACCCCGGGGCAGAATCTATCCTCTGTCCGTCCCAGAGACTCTTGCCATGTCTGAATACGTCCAGGAAAATTTAAAAAAGGGCTTTATCCGTAAATCCTCCTCTCCTGCCGGAGCCGGATTTTTCTTTGTGTCCAAAAAAGATGGCTCTCTACGTCCTTGCATTGACTACCGCGGTCTTAATAAAATCACGGTTAAGAACCGCTACCCCCTACCCCTCATCTCTGAACTCTTTGATCGTCTCCAAGGTGCCCATATTTTTACCAAACTGGACTTAAGAGGTGCTTATAATCTCATCCGCATCAGAGAGGGGGATGAATGGAAAACGGCATTTAACACCAGAGATGGACACTTTGAGTATCTGGTCATGCCCTTTGGCCTGTGCAACGCCCCTGCCGTCTTCCAAGACTTTGTTAATGAAATTTTTCGTGATCTCCTATACTCCTGTGTTGTTGTATATCTGGACGATATCCTGATTTTTTCTGCCAATCTAGAAGAACACCGCCAGCATGTCCGTATGGTTCTTCAGAGACTTCGTGACAATCAACTCTATGCCAAAATAGAGAAATGTCTGTTTGAATGCCAATCTCTTCCTTTTCTAGGATACTTGGTCTCTGGCCAGGGACTACAAATGGACCCAGATAAACTCTCTGCCGTCTTAGATTGGCCACGCCCCTCCGGACTCCGTGCCATCCAACGTTTTTTGGGGTTCGCCAATTATTACAGGCAATTTATTCCACATTTTTCTACCATTGTGGCTCCTATTGTGGCTTTAACCAAAAAAAATGCCGATCCCAAGTCTTGGCCTCCTCAAGCGGAAGACGCCTTTAAACGACTCAAGTCTGCCTTTTCTTCGGCTCCCGTGCTCTCCAGACCTGACCCATCTAAACCCTTCCTATTGGAGGTTGATGCCTCCTCAGTGGGAGCTGGAGCTGTCCTTCTACAAAAAAAACTCTTCCGGGCATGCTGTTACTTGTGGTTTTTTTTCTAGGACCTTCTCTCCGGCGGAGAGGAACTACTCCATCGGGGATCGAGAGCTTCTAGCCATTAAATTAGCACTTGAGGAATGGAGGCATCTGCTGGAGGGATCAAGATTTCCAGTTATTATTTACACCGATCACAAGAACCTCTCCTACCTCCAGTCTGCCCAACGGCTGAATCCTCGTCAGGCCAGGTGGTCTCTGTTCTTTGCCCGATTTAATTTTGAAATTCACTTTCGGCCTGCTGATAAGAACATTAGGGCCGATGCTCTCTCTCGTTCCTCAGATGCTTCTGAAATTGAACTCTCTCCTCAACACATCATTCCTCCTGACTGCCTGATTTCCACTTCTCCAGCCTCCATCAGGCAAACTCCTCCAGGAAAGACCTTTGTTTCTCCACGCCAACGCCTCGGAATCCTCAAATGGGGTCACTCCTCCCATCTCGCAGGTCATGCGGGCATCAAGAAATCTGTGCAACTCATCTCTCGCTTCTATTGGTGGCCGACTCTAGAGACTGATGTGGTGGACTTTGTGCGAGCCTGCACTATCTGTGCCCGGGATAAGACTCCTCGCCAGAAGCCCGCTGGTTTTCTTCATCCTCTGCCTGTCCCCGAACAGCCTTGGTCTCTGATTGGTATGGATTTTATTACTGACTTACCCCCATCCCATGGCAACACTGTTATTTGGGTGGTCGTTGATCGATTCTCCAAAATGGCACATTTCATCCCTCTTCCTGGTCTTCCTTCAGCGCCTCAGTTGGCTAAACAATTTTTTGTACACATTTTTCGTCTTCACGGGTTGCCTACGCAGATCGTCTCGGATAGAGGCGTCCAATTTGTGTCTAAATTCTGGAGGGCTCTCTGTAAACAACTCAAGATTAAATTAAATTTTTCTTCTGCATACCATCCTCAATCCAATGGACAAGTAGAAAGAATTAACCAGGTCTTGGGTGACTATTTACGACATTTTGTTTCCTCCCGCCAGGATGACTGGGCAGATCTTCTACCTTGGGCCGAATTCTCGTATAATTTCAGAATCTCTGAATCTTCCTCCAAATCCCCGTTTTTCGTGGTGTACGGCCGTCACCCTCTTCCCCCCCTCCCTACCCCCTTGCCCTCTGGTCTGCCCGCTGTGGATGAAATTTCTCGTGATCTTTCCATCATATGGAGAGAGACCCAAAATTCTCTCTTACAGGCTTCTTCACGCATGAAGAGATTCGCGGATAAGAAAAGAAGAGCTCCTCCCATTTTTTCCCCTGGAGACAAGGTATGGCTCTCCGCTAAATATGTCCGCTTCCGTGTCCCTAGCTATAAGTTGGGACCACGCTATCTTGGTCCTTTCAAGATTTTGCGCCAGATTAATCCTGTCTCTTACAAACTTCTTCTTCCTCCTTCTCTTCGTATTCCTAATGCCTTTCATGTTTCTCTTCTTAAACCACTTATCATTAACCGTTTTTCTCCCAAATCTGTTCCCCCCACTCCTGTCTCCGGCTCCTCGGACATCTTCTCCGTCAAAGAAATTTTAGCATCTAAAAAGGTCAGAGGGAAAACCTTCTTTTTAGTGGATTGGGAGGGTTGTGGTCCAGAAGAGAGGTCCTGGGAACCTGAGGACAATATCCTGGACAAAGTCTGGTCCTCAGGTTCTCAGGCTCCAAGAAGAGGGGGAGACCCAAGGGGGGGGGTACTGTTACGCCGAGCGCTCCGGGTCCCCGCTCCTCCCCGGAGCGCTCGCTACACTCCCCTCACTGCAGCGCTCCGGTCGGTTCCACGGACCCGGGGCGCTGCGATACCGCCTCCGGCCGGGATGCGATTCGCGATGCGGGTAGCGCCCGCTCGCGATGCGCACCCCGGCTCCCGTACCTGACTCGCTCTCCGTCAGTTCTGTCCCGGCGCGCGCGGCCCCGCTCCCTAGGGCGCGCGCGCGCCGGGTCTTTGCGATTTAAAGGGCCACTGCGCCGCTGATTGGCGCAGTGGTTCCAATTAGTGTTTACACCTGTGCACTTCCCTATATCACCTCACTTCCCCTTCACTCCCTCGCCGGATCTTGTTGCCATCGTGCCAGTGAAAGCGTTTCCTTGTGTGTTCCTAGCCTGTGTTCCAGACCTCCTGCCGTTGCCCCTGACTACGATCCTTGCTGCCTGCCCCGACCTTCTGCTACGTCCGACCTTGCTTCTGTCTACTCCCTTGTACCGCGCCTATCTTCAGCAGCCAGAGAGGTTGAGCCGTTGCTAGGGGATACGACCTGGTCACTACCGCCGCAGCAAGACCATCCCGCTTTGCGGCGGGCTCTGGTGAAAACCAGTAGTGACTTAGAACCGATCCTCTAGCACGGTCCACGCCAATCCCTCTCTGGCACAGAGGATCCACTACCTGCCAGCCGGCATCGTGACAACTCATCTGTTCTCTCTCCTGTCTGATAGTAATGCTCTGTGCTCTCTTCTGTCTGATAGTACTCCTCTGTGCTCTCTCCTGTCTGATAGGACTCCTCTGTGCTCTCTCCTGTCTGATAGTACTGCTCTGTGCTCTCTCCTGTCTGATAGGACTCCTCTGTGCTCTCTCCTGTCTGATAGGACTCCTCTGTGCTCTCTCCTTTCTGATAGCACTCATTTGTACTTTCTCCTGTCTATTAGGAATTTTCTGTGCTCTCTCCTGTCTGATGGAACTCCTATGTGATCTCTCCTGTCTGATAGCACTTTTCTGTCCTCTCTCCTGTCTGATAGCACTCCTCTGTGCTCTCTCATGTCTGATAGTACTCCTCTGTGCTTTCTCCTGTCTGATAGTACTACTCTGTTCTCTCTCCTGTCTGATAGCACTGCTCTGTGCTCTCTCCTGTCTTATAGGACTCCTCTGTGCTCTCTCCTGTCTGATAGCACTCGTCTGTGCTCTCTCCTGTCTGATAGTACTGCTCTGTGCTCTCTCCTGTCTGATAGTACTCCTCTGTGCTCTCCTATCTGATAGCACTCCTCTGTGCCCTCTCCTATCTGATAGCACTCCTTTGTGCTTTCTCCTGTCTGTTAGGAATTTTCTGTGCTCTCTCCTGTCTGATAGTACTCCTCTGTGCACTCTCCTGTCTGATAGCACTCCTCTGTGCTATCTCCTGTCTGATAGTACGCATCTGTGCTCTCTCCTGTCTTATAGAACTCCTCTGTGCTCTCTCCTGTCTGATAGTACTCTTCTGTGCTCTCTCCTGTCTGATAGTACTGCTCTGTGCTCTCTCCTGTCTGATAGTACTCCTCTGTGTTCTCTCCTGTCTGATACCACTCCTCTGTGCTCTCTCCTGTCTGATAGCACTCCTCTTTCTCTCTCCTGTCTGATAGGACTTCTCTGTGATCTCTCCTGTCTGATAGTTCTCCTCTGTGCTCTCTTCAGGCTGAGAGGACTCTTCTGTGCTCTCTCCTGTCTGATAGTACTCCTCTGTGCTCTCTCCTGTCTGATAGTACTCCTCTGTGCTCTCTTCTGTCTGATAGTACTCCTCTGTGCTCTCTCCTGTCTTATAGGACTCCTCTGTGCTCTCTCCTGTCTGACAGTACTCTTCTGTGCTCTCTCCTGTCTGATTGCACTGCTCTGTGCTCTCTCCTGTCTGATAGTACTCCTCTGTGATCTCTCCTGTCTGATAGTACTCCTCTGTGCTCTCTCCTGTCTGATAGTACTCCTCTGTGCTCTCTCCTGTCTTTTAGGACTCCTCTGTGCTAGCCCACCCTCACTTACTGGACTGTGTCCATGCCTGTCTTCCGGCTTGGACAAAGCCATGATTTCTACAAAAAGGAAATAACATTTTCTTATGCAGTATATTAGAAATGTTAATGTTTTGCCAAGATGTTCAACATATAAAAGGTTTTTGTATCAGACAGAGTCCATTTAAGGACCAAAGGTGTACCTGCATGCCCTGAATCCTCAAGTGCACTGCTCGATTCAAAGCAGAGAGTGTGAGCTACTGTCAGTGGCCAGACTCCCACTGCTAACAGGGCCGGCGTTAAGACAGGGCAAATCGGGCAATTGCCCAGGGCCCCCATCCCCCAGGGAGCCCCCTGCAGGCTGCTACAGTGTTTGCGGCTCGGGGAATGTGTGGGAGTGCAGCCAGCACCGTCGGCCGATGGGTGAAATACCCTGCAGGCTCCAGAAAGCAAAGAATCCGGCCATCAACACCTAGCTGCTAAAGTATTCTCTGCCCCCAGCAAGCTCTCAGTAAAAGTAAGTATGTTTATATCTTGTGCAGTGTTTCCTAACCAGGGTGCCTCAAGCTGTTGCAAAACTACATCTCCCAGCATGCCCGGATAGCCAGAGATTGTCCGGGCGTGCTGGGAGCTATAGTTTTGCAACAGCTGGAGGCACCCTTGTTGGGAAACACTGATCTAGTGTGTGAACATGTGTGATGTGAACTATTTCTCTTACATGTATTTAAAGTGTGTTGTGTGTACAGCATGTATATACACATGATATATGTGTGTGTGTGTACATATTATTTTTCTGTATGTGATATGTAGTGGTGTATCTGTCGCTAGGCCAGTATGGCCCAGACCTAGTGCCGCATTTATCACAGCGGTGGCCAAACTGCACCCCCCACCTCATTTATTCTAGGGCCACTGTGATGGAGTTCCATGCACCCTGGACAACTTTCCGTCTGCTCCTCCTCTCAGGTCTCTGGACAATTCCAAACCGGCTTTTACTGGCTACTGCGCGTGTGCTGCTGCTCTTGGACGTGTCATTTAGGTGTTAATTGACTCCTAAAGCTTATCATAAGCAAATATATAAGGTATGACAATATATATATATATATATATATATATATATATATATATATATATCTATTATGTGTCTACAAAACAGTGTTTAGATAGATTTTGCAAAATTACAACTCCCAGCATGCCCCAACAGGCAGTGTGAAAGAAGCCTAACCACACTCCCATCATACTCCTACTGTCCCCAAGCACACAGAGACATATCACATTTATATCCAATAGTATACCTTTATAGAAATTGCATACTATACTTATATACACACACACACACACACACACACACACAGATCTTTATTTATTTGGAGATACAAGAGTATAATCATGTTGGTGTAATAATAATTTAACAAATATTTATACCTTGCTATATGCATTTATATCTGTGTCACTAGTTGTTGCAAAACTACAACTCCCAGCATGGCCGGACAGCAAAAGCCTGTCTGGGCATGCGTGGAGTTGTGGTTTTTCAAAAGCTTTCAATACAATGTTTGGAAAACACTGAAATATAAATATATATATATATATATATATATATATATATATATATATATATATATGTGTACATATCTAAATGCATATAGAGATGTATAAATGTTTATTAAATTATTATTACATCAACCTGCTCATGTATCTCCAAACAAATAAAGATCTGTGTGTGTGTGTATAAGTATAGTATGTAATAGCTATAAAGGTATACTCTTGGTTACAGGGACGGAGCAGTGTGATGTCATGGCTCCGCCCCTCGTGACATCATGTCCCGTCCCCTTCCATAGACTTGTATTGAGGCGGCGACCGTGACATCATGCGGGGTGGAGCCGTGACGTAACGATGCTCCAGCCCCTGTATTGCCTGTCATTACCTGCAGAGCCAACTCGCTCTGTGCAGTAATGATAGCGCGGTGCCGCAGCGGCGACCCCGGGGCTTCCCAACAGCGGGACATCTTACATCTTGGATAGGGGATAAGATGTCTAGGGGCAGAGTACCCCTTTAAGGACTGAGCCTTTTTTGCAATTCTGACCACTGTCACTTTATGCATTAATAACTCTGGGATGTTTATTCTAAATCCAAGATAGTTTTTTCGTGTCATATTCTACTTTAACATGGTGGTAAATTTTTGTTGTTACTTGCATCCTTTTTTGGTGAAAAATCCCCAAATTTCATGAAAATTTAGAAAATTTTGCATTTTTCGAACTTTTAACCTTCTCCGCTTGTAAGGAAAATGGATATGTCAAATGAATTATATATTGACTCACATATACAATATGTCTACTTTATGTTTGCATCATAAAGTTGACATGTTTTTACTTTTGGAAGACATTAGAGGTCTTCAAAGTTCAGCAGCAACTTTCCAATTTTCACGAAACTTTTAAAATCTGAATTTTTCAGAGACCAGTTTAGTTTGAAGTGGATTTGAGGGGCTTTCATGTTAGAAATACCACATAAATTACCCCATTATAAAAACTACACCCCTCAAAGTATTCAAAATGACATTCAGAAAGTTTAACCCTTTAGGTGTTTCACAGGAATAGCAGCAAAGTGAAGGAGAAAATTCTAAATTTTGTAGAGCCATTTTTTTAATTTTTACAAGGGATAAAAGGAGAGAAATCCCCCCCATAATTTGTAACCCCATTTCCCTCGAATAAGGAAATACCTCATATGTGGATGTAAAGTGCTCCTTGGGTGCACTAGAGTGCTCAGAAGTGAAGGAGCGACAATGGGATTTTGGAGAGTGAATTTTGCTGAAATTGTTTTTTGGGGGCATGTCGCATTTAAGAAGCCCCTATGGTGCCAGAACAGAAAAAAACTACTCCCTTCAAGGAATGTAAAAAAAGGGTACAGTGAGCCTTAACACCCCACAGCTGTTTGACAACTTTTTGTTAAAGTCGGATGTGTAAATGAATTTTCTTTCACTAAAATGCAGTTTTTTGCCCCAAATTTCACATTTTTACAAGAGGTAATAGGAGAAAATGCCCCCCAAAATTTGTAACTCCATTTCTTCTGAGTATGGAAATACCCCAATGTGTGGACATCAAGTGCTCTGCTGGTGCACTACAATGCTCAGAAGACAAGGAGCCACATTTGGCTTTTGGAAAACAAATTTTGCTGAAATGTTTTTTGGGGGGCATGTCGCATGTAGGAAGCTCTATGGGGCCAGAACAGAAAAAAGACCCCACATGGCACACTATTTTGGAAACTACACCCCTGAAAGATCGAAACAAGGAGTACAGTGAGCCTTAACATCACACAGGTGTTTGACGACTTTTCATTAAAGTCGGATGTGTAAATGAAAAAAACATTTTTTTTCCACTAAAAAATTTTCCCCCAAATTTTACATTTTAACAAAGGGTAATAGGGGAAAATGCCCCCCAAAATGTGTAACCCCATTTCTTCTGAGTATGGAAATACCCCATGTGTGGATGTCAAGTGCTCTGCTGCCGCACTACAATGCTCAGAAGAGAAGGAGTGCCATTGGGCTTTTGGAGAGAGAATTTGTTTGGAATGGAAGTCGGGGGCCATGAGCATTTACAAAGCCCCCCGTTGGGCTAGAACAGTGGACCCCTCCACATGTGACCCCATTTTGGAAACTACACCCTCACAGAATTTAATAAAGGGTGCAGTGAGCATTTACACCCCACTGGCGTTAGACAGATCTTTGGAACAGTGGGCTGTGCAAATGAAAAATTACGTGAAGGCTCACTGCACCCCTTATTACATTCCGTGAGGGATGTACTTTCCAAAATGGGGTCACATGTGGGGGGGGTCCATTGTTCTGGCACTATGGGGGCTTTGTAAACACACATGGCCTTCAATTCCGGAGCAATTTTCTCTCCAAAAGCCCAATGCGCTCCTTCTCTTCTGAGCATTGTAGTTTGCCCGCAGAGCACTTTACATCCACATATGGGGAATGTTCTTACTCAGAAGAAATGGAGTTACACATTTTGGGGGCCTTTTTTTTCCTATTTTCCCTTTTCCCTTTCCATGATAAGTATGGGGCAAAATCAGCATGTTAGTGTGAAATATTTTATTTTTTTACACTAACAGGCTGGTGTAGACCCCAACTTATCCTTTTCATAAGTGGTAAAAGGAGAAAAAGCCCCCCAAAATTTGTAACGCAATTGCTCCCAAGTACGGAAATACCCCATATGTGGCCCTAAACTATTTCCTTGAAATACGACAGGGCTCTGAAGTGAGAGAGCGCCATGAGTATTTGAGGACTAAATTAGGGCTTGCATAGGGGTGGACATAGGGTTATTCTACGCCAGTGATTCCCAAACAGGGTGCCTCCAGCTGTTGCTAAACTCCCAGCATGCCTGGAAAGTCAGTGGCTGTCCGCCAGAAATGCTGGGAGTTGTTGTTTTGCAACATCTGGAGGCTCCGTTTTGGAAACACTGCCGATACTTTTTTCATTTTTATTGGGGGGGGGGGGGGAGGCAACAGTGTAAGGGGGTGTATATGTAGTTTTTTACCCTTTATTTTGTGTTAGTGTAGTGTTTTTAGGGTACATTCACTCAGGCGGGGGTTTACGGTGAGTTTCCCGCTAGGAGTTTGAGCTGCAGCGGAAAATTTGCCGCAGCTCAAACTTGAAGCAGGAAACTCACTGTAAACCCCTGTACCCTGTACATTCACATGGGGGGGGGGCAAACCTCCATCTGTTGCAAAACTACAACTCCCATCATGCACTGACAGACATTGCATGCTGGGAGTTGTACTTTTGCAACAGCTGGAGGCACACTGGTTTGAAAACCTTCAGTTAGGGTCTGTTACCTAACTCAGTATTTTCCAACCACTGTGCCTCCAGCTGTTGCAAAACTACAACTCCCAGCATGTACTGACCGCCGAAGGGCATGCTGGGAGATGTAGATATACAACGGCTAGAGGTACGCAACTAAAAATACCAGCATGGCAAGACAGCTGTTTGCTGTTCGTGCATGCTGGGAGTTGAAATTTTGCAAGATTTAGAGGGCGACGGTCTAGAAACCACCGCACAGTGATCTCCAAACTGTGGCCCTCTAGATGTTGCAAAACTAAAAAGACAGCAAACTGCTGTGTGGGCATGCTGAGAGTTGTAGTTTTGCAAGATCTGGAGGGCTGCAGTTTAGAAACCACTGTATAGTGGTCTCAAACTGTAGCCCTCCAGATGTTGATAGGCAACAACCCACCGGCTTCCGTAGGATCGGTGCACCAGGGAGCCACACATCATCGCTGCCTGCTGCCGATTGCCGCCCGCCGCTGGTAAGTGACCTCCGGCATTGGTCACCGGTGGTTCTCCCATTCTGCCTGGACTATAGTGGGTGGGCAGAGCGGGGGAACCGAAATTTAACCCCCCCGCCCCTGATCTGCTATTGGTCGGTCGCTTCTGACTGACCATTAGCAGGGATAGGAGGGGTTGCATCCCTGCTACCTCACTCCTATCCCTTCAGGGGGATCATGGGTGTCTTGGACAGCCCTGATCCTCCTTATTTTCCAGGTCACAGGAGACCCATATGACCCAGAATCGCCGCAGATCGCCGGTCTGAATTGACCGGTGATTTGCGGCGATCGCTGACATGGGCGATGTCCCCCCTTGATAGCCCCCCCCCCCCCGGCAATGTGTCGGGATGCCTACTGAATGATTTCAGCAAGCATCCCGGTCCAGTCCCCAACCGGCTAGTGGCGGGGACCAAAATTCTCACGGGCTTACCTGTACGCCCTCAGTCCTTAATGACTATGAAACGGGGGCGTACAGGTACGCCCTCCGTCCTTCAGGGGTTAAAGATATGATGATACAACAATCATGGCAAGATTTCCAACTCTGTCTCTTTCTCTCTCAAAATCATAATAATGAATAAAAATGAATAAACATTTTTTTGCTATTTTTTAATGGTAATTAATCATTACAAAATGCTAATAAGCAGGACAATGACAGTTTCGGACAGTTTTGTAAGCTTGCTCCACCTTCCTCAGATTGTCTGATGTACTACTTTTACCATCTGGCTTATAAGCTGGAAAATGAAATTTAGTTGTACAATACCCTCCCCTCCTCTTGGGGCAACTTTGAGTTGTTGGGAAAATGAAATTAGCGCCATAGGGTCAGGGGAGGGGATACAAAACACATCAGATTTAACAATGAAATTCAAAATCTGCACAAACAAACAATTCTTACATGGCATAGAAGCATAAACATTAATAAACATACTTATGATAAACCTCAATGCAATAATGGATACATGTTTACATGGTATCTACTGTCGGGTAAGTCAGCATCACTGCATTCTGTATCAAAAACGAGGCTGAATTAATAGTCAGAATGAGATTTTCTTTTTACAAATATACTTTCCATCTTCCCCAACTGCATCTTCATATGCATATTTTGTTTGGATCTTCGAAAACTTAATATCTAGCATTGAGGGATGAATAACTCCTCTGAATGTAGATGTTAAACTAAAGAAAAAATAGGATACTGTCGTTATTCAAGGCTTCCTATTCACTGTTATACACTTGATCGTTCTTATGCATAAAGATAGATGCTTAACAATGCTTCAGTGACATTCAAGTCATTCACTTTCTTAGCAGCACAGGCTGACTTTTTTAACATTTCAGCTTGGCTGATGGGTCAAATGCAAAGGAGTCACTGTGTCACATTCAACCTATCTTCTGTGCTTAAGCCTGCAAAGTGAGTGCCTCGTTGTTTCAGGTATCGTCTGGGGACTGGGTGAAAGGCTTTTTGCAGTTAACCCAATCCCCTGACCTGTACCACATTGTCTTTTCTATGATGGAAGTTTAGTTAACTACTATTCCTGCCTATTCCATTAAGAGGAATCAAGTTCACCTTAAATGCTAACACAAATGCAATCTACATTAACTTTTTTTAAACACAAATTATTTAAATCATCAATAATATTAATATTAAATCTGATTTATAAATTATTTACCAGTAAATACGTGTTGTTTTTTTCAATATGTTTTAGATACATTTTTTGTAATGGTTCTATAGCGAGGATTTTCTCATTTTTAACCTCCTGAGGACACAGCCTATTTTAGATTTCAGGATGCAACCCCATTTTTCCAAACCTGCATATGTCACTTTACGAGGTAATAATTTTGGAATGCTTTATTTTGTGACACAGGTTTACTCTCTTACATGACTTGTGCCACATTCATTATGAGTTTTAGACACTTTACTGCCATATCCTAAAAGGGTTGTAATCTCGGCTAAGGGGTGTGACTAATGGAAAAGGGAGCATGGCTCAGGAAGCGATTGTGCACAAATACTGATTAAGTCAATCCTTCATCCAAAGGTCCATATTATGTTACAGTACTCTGCTGCACACACTCCAGCTGCCACACTGTTTATATATAATTGAGCTGCCCATGAGTACTTACTTATAGAAGTCCTCCGAATTTTTCTTCTGCCCTATAATGCTAAGCAATATTTTAGCAGTAACTCAGAAATAGAAAAACAGAACATGGCCGCATATCTACTTGTACCATGATCTAATTAAAAAAACTAACAGGTTGTTAGTGTATCCTTTGATCAAAATATGCAAGCTCACTCACCATGTCAAGGCTACCATTCAGCCCAGGCAGGAGACTGCAGAACGGTTTACTCCTGGCATTCTCCCAGTCCTCTGGCAGGAAGCACATAGTAGGTGTCAGTTAGGGAGAAAAAAATGGAGAGACCGATACTGGCGCCTGGTGTATTACCCTTGGTGACAGGAGCTAATGTGGTCCAGAGCTGGACAGGAACCATAAAGATGGCCGCTCACCTTAGAAAAGATAGTACAGGCATATAACCCCAGCGATAATGGGGTACTGAAGGTGCGGAGTCGGTGCCAGGCCTTCTGGGTAGCAGGAAACAGTTGCACTGTCCTGGATAGACTGCAGAGAAGGTTGAAAAAAAATACCCTTTGTAGATGGCGCTGCGGCTCCTTCAGAATGACAGAATAGTACCAAAGCTTGGTTTAAGGTTCACAGTGGAACCATTTTTATTAGGTTAATAAAATAAAAAAACATGCGATGACACGTTTCGGGAGGATCCCTTCCTTCCTCAGATCAGGATCTGGATCTGAGGAAGGGAGGGATCCTCCCAAAACGCATCATTGCATGTTTTTTTTTATTTTATTAACCCAATAAAAATGGTTCCACTGTGAACCTTAAACCAAGCTTTTGTCCTATTCTGTCATTCTGAAGGAGCCGCAGCGCCATCTGCAAAGGGTATTTTTTCAACCTTCTCTGCATGGTAGGAGTCAGCACTGGTGTGGTGCTCTGCGACGGTCATTGTTGCTGTGGGGCTTCGTCTGTGGGGTGGGGTAGCCTAGAGCTGGGGGTTGGTTGGGCAGCAGTGGGGCTGCCTGGCCAGTGGGTCATTCCCCCTGTGGACTTGGTGTCACAATACAATAGCACCATGTCAATGTTTGTTTAGAAACCCCCTATTATCAGGTGTCCTTGGAGTGGTGAGTGGGCTTGCATGCTTAGATCAAAAGGTATACTAACAACCTGTTTGTTTTTAAAATTATGCTAAGAAGCAAATAGATCATAGTACAAGTGGATATGCGACCATTCTCTGTTTCTATATTTGTGAGTATTTCTGCAGTGTCATCTGTTTCATTTCAGCTCAGTCATGTGACTACCAGTGTGTGACTATGATGTCCCTATCAACAAACAAACAAAGACATGCACTAATGTGGAAAAGAAAGTGGTCCCTCCTGTGTGGCTGACTTTCTGTGAACTACATGATTACATGATCACCTATCATATCCCTTCTGGCTGCTCTCAGACCTTTTACACACCTAACACTATCGGTATGTCTGTGCATTTATAGAATGTTGCTGTTACTGGTATCTCTGTGTGAGTTACACAGTTATATATTTACTATGGTTCAAAAAGTCACTCTCCCATCAAGTTCATCCTAGCAGAGTAAACAAATAAATAAAGGGAAGTGTGGGTGGTTAAAGTGGAGGGGATATGGACAACCATAAATGAAAACTCTATTGGGGAGATATTATCAAAACCTGTGCAGAGAAAAAGTTGACTAGTTGCCTACAGCAACCAATCAGATCACTTTGTTAATTTTTAAAACGGTCTCTGAAAAATAAAACAAGCAATCTGATTGATAGCTATGGGCAACTTGTCAGCTTTTCCTCTGCACATGTTTTGATAAATTTCCCCAAATGTTTCTACATATGCATTACCATTATTTAGTTAAATGGATTATCCGGGAATCAAAAAATAGAGAACATTTCTTTAAAAGACAGCTCCCTGTCTGTCTCCAGGTTGGGTGTGGTTCTGCAGCTCAGTTCCATTGAAGTTAATGGAGCCAAGTTGTAATACCACACCCAAAGTGGAGACAAACAGGGAGTGGTCTTTGAAAGAAAAAAGGTCTGTTTTTCGATTCCTAGATAACCCCTTAACCCCCAGAATTTGCGCCAAAAATTCGAAAACCCAAGGAACACCCCGTAAAAGGGTGTGGCTGCCTGGGAAAGGGGTGTGGTCATCAAAAAAGAGGCATGTCCCCAGCATTTTCGAAGAATCCCAACATATTTACTATGGTTTTCACAGCCCAGGGACTGGTTTGGGCGGCATTGGTGCTGCTCTACCAGTGGGTCATTTCCCCTGTGGGCATTGGTGTTGCAGCAGTTGTAGTCGCCGATCAGGGCAGTACCATTTTATGCTAGGGATGTTAGGGACCCGCTACTTATAGGTGGCCGTGGCGTGGCTAGCAGGCTTGCACTTCCTGATCATTAAGTACTCTAATGACCTGTTAGTTTAATAAATAGATAGATATATCATTGTGCATGTTGTGGATGTGCGACCATGTCTGTTTTTTTCTCTACTTGAATAAACATTAGTAAATACAGTGGAAAAATACCTGTTGGGAAAAAAAAACCACAAAGAAAACTATTCCACTCTTAATAATTCAGGGCCATTGTCTAAACCTGTTTTCAAACAAACCTTTAGCTGTTTTTTTCTGTACCCAGTTCCTGAGGTAGAATGTTCCAAAGATTCACAGTCCCTATATAGTAGGCTTGTCATCTCTGGATATTATCTTTTGTGGGGGTTTTACCTGGAACAACTATACCATATTTTTGTACAGTCCATTATATACTTAAATAGGTTGATAATGTCTCCATAAAATGTCTGTTCTTAAAACTAAACAGATTACAGATGTTTAATCACCTTTTCTCATATTTTAGAAGCCCCTTATTAGGTTGGTTGCACATCTTTGAAAGTTTTCCAGTACCAGGGCATCCTTTCTATGAAACTGAGCAGGGGGAGGCCACACTAATGGCTAATATTAATGTTACAGTCACCAGAGAAAATGTAAAGTTGGCACCACACAGTCCTCTAGCATACCTGGTCCACTTAATTTTTCTAAGAATCTCCCAAGCTCTATGTCCAGAACATTGTGGTGTTCAATTGTACAAAGAATGCAGATTCTTAACCATAATAATAATAATCCCAGAATGAACAAATACATTGGCAGTCACATTCTGTGAATAGACACACATCTTCTTTATTGCTTCATGATATCAGGCCATAAAAACGAGAGAGTGGACTAACGGGATGAAGAGTCGTTTCACAGCTAACCGCTACTTCCACTGGTCCCACCAATGGAAGCAGCGGGTAGCTATGAAATGACTGGCCAACCCAGTGGATGCTCAAACACTCAGTCTGACCCAGTCAGCTTGTAGCTTATGACTGTAACGTGCTACAAAGCTTGGTATCCTCTTGGTGTCTATATAATTTATAAATACATTAGACAAAAGCGGGTTCAGTTTTGAACCTTGAGGTACACCTAATAACCATGGACCAATCAGAGTACAATCATTGACCACCACTCTCTTGGTACAAACTAAACTTCTGAATCTAAAGCATCTATAAGGGTCAGTGTCAAACCATCACACCAGCAGAACTTACACGTGACCACGGCACGATAGAACATCTTGCTTGGACAACCTGCTAGAAGCTGACATCTGCTCTGCTCCTGACAGTTGCAGCGGGATGTGACAGAGGTACATCCATAAGCAAAAACGCATCACAGTAACAGACATACAGTTACATCTTTGAGTCTAAAGTGGTTAAGGCCTGGAAAACCTCTTTAAATTCAATTCCTACCAATGGTTTATTTCTGGCTCTCACAGTCCTGTAACTGTTACACATTGTATAATTGTCACAGTTTGTTAATTGATCAGCCTATTTTTCAGGGTTCTGGTAAAAATAAAAAAAATAAGCTTTATTCACCTACCCCCAGTCATCCGCAGCTCCCACTCCACTGCCTTCTGGCCCCACGCTGGTTACTGCTTGTTTCCGCTTCTGTGTAATGTTGAGCGCAAATATTCGAAATGCAAATTTTTACAGCGAATATCGACACTCTTAGAATATAGTGATATACATTCGTAATTATGAATATTCATGTTTTTAATGCAAATTTATGCAAATATTTATGCAAATATTTATGCGAATATTGGCACTTCCAGACTGGACATTGATCCCTCCTTTCCTTTAGGTGAAATATATAATTTTGCATGTGCAGTATGCGAATTTCATTACGAATTTTTACTTAAAAAAAAAAAAAAAAGAGAACGAACATAGTGAATATGTGATTGTTGTGAACATAGGAGGAATATTCATCCATATATTCGCTAAATATTGCGAGTTCGAATATGGCCCCTGCTTTTTTTCCTATTACCCCTTGTAAAAATGAAAAATTTGGGAAAACACTAGCATTTTTGTAAAAAAAATAAAATTTTTAATTCTCGCGTCCAACTTTAGCCAAATTTTGTCAATCACCTGTGGAGTGTTAAGGCTCACTATACCAATTGTTACATTCCTTGAGGGGTGTAGTTTCCAAAATAGTGTGCCATGTGTTCTTTTTTTGCTGTTATGGCACCATGGGGGCTTCCTAAATGAGACATGCCCCCCAACAACTATTTCAGCAAAATTCGCTCTCCAAAATCCCATTGTCGCTCCTACCCTTCTGAGCCCTCTAGTGCACCCCCAGACCACTTGATATCCACATATGAGGTATTTCCTTACTCGAGAGAAATGGGGTTAAAAATTTTGGGGGACATTTTTACCTATTACCCCTTGTGAAAATGAAAAATTTGGGGTTGCACCAGTATTTTTGTGAATTTTTTTTTCTCATTTTTACGTCCAACTATAGTGAAAATTTTATAGACACAATGGAGAGGCTCCTGTCTGTCTGACCATCACTAAAGACCCGAGCAACCCAACAAACACCTATACCCACGGTGTATAAAAATAGGGACAATATGTTAAAAGTAAATGGGGCTCAAAGGTCAAAGATATCTGGTTTAAAATAATTAATATTTATTAATATAGAATGATAATAGATTAAATAGGGAATGTACAGGGCCCTTTACTCCCCTAATTAATTTAATTAAATACACAATAATAAAATATAATAATACCAATAACAACTATAAAAATAATCTGCGACTTGAGCCTGTAATATCAGTATAGCAATCTAATAATCCTGTGGAACAACACAATGCAAATGTTCATTCAATTGTTCTTATTCTCAGTGATTTTCAATATAAAGCAGATAAAATGTAGCAGCTACAGATATACAGTTAGTCAATTGATGCAATGGTACTGTATCTGTCCAGACAGTGGCAACTCGATCCAACCGATACAATGTAGCGCTTGGTGAACAGTGAACAGTCACTTAAGTGAAGGTAAAAAAAAAAAAAGCGCTAAATTGCTACTGTTTTGTCACATTTTATAAAAAAAAATTAATAAAAAAATTAATAAAAGTTTTATAACCACAAATGTGGTATCAATAAAAAGTACAGATCATGGCGCAAAAAATTAGCCCTCATACCGACGGAAAAATGAAAAAGTTATAGGTAGTCAAGATTTTAAACATACTAATTTGGTTAAAAAGTTAGCGATTTTTTTTTAAGCGCAAAAATAATAAAAAGTATATAATCATGGGTATCATTTAAATCGTATTGACCCACAGAATAAAGAATACATATCATTTTTACTGTAAATTGTACGGTGTGAAAATGAAACCTTCCAAAATTAGCAAAATTGCGGTTTTATTTTTAATTTCCACACACAAATAGTAATTTTTTGGTTGCGCCATACATATTATGGTAAAATGTGTGATTTCATTATGCAGGACAACTGGTCAGGGAAAAAACAAGCCCTCATACTAGTCTATGGATGAAAATATAAAAGAGTTACGATTTTTAGAAGACGAGGAGGAAAAAACGAAAATGCAAAAATAAAATTGGCCTGGTCCTTAAGGTCAAAATGGGCTTGGTCCTTAACCTCTTCAGGACACAGGGCGTATGGATACGCCCTGCATTCCGAGTCCTTAAGGGCCGAGGGCGTATCCATACGCCCGTGGGAAATCCGGTCCCCACCACTAGCTGGTTGGGGACCGGAGCCGGATGCCTGCTGAAATCATTCAGTCCTGAGACCCCCCCATGTCGGCGATCGTAGAAAATCGCATGTCAATTCAGACATGCGATTTTCTCCAATTCCGGGCTGATCGGGTCTCTGGTGACCCGATCACCCGGAAAATAGGGCTGATCGGAGTTGACAGCAACAGCCCCGATCAGCCTAAAGGATAGGAGTGAGGTCGCAAAGCTGCGATCTACTCCTATCCCCTGCCATTACTCAGAACGGAGTTCTGACCAATGGCAGCGCAGGACAGCCAAAGGGTTACAGTGGTGCCCAAACAGTAGCCCTCCAGATGTTGCCAAACTACAACTCTCAGCATGCCTTGACTGCCCAGGCATGCTGGGAGTTGTAGTTCTGTAACATCTGTCCCTTCAGATTTAGCAATTTTCATGACATTTTTGAAAATTGCTGCTCTACTTTGAAGCCCTCAAATTTTTTCAAAAAGCAAAAATATGTCCATTTTATGATGCCAACATAAAGTGGACATATTGTGTTTGTGAAGAAAAATAAAATTTATTTGGAATATCGATTTTCCTTATAATTAGAGAGCTTCAAAGTTAGAAAAATGCAAAATTTTCAAAATTTTCATGAAATTTTGGGATTTTTCACCAAAAAAGGATGCAATTAACGCCGAAAATTTACCACCAAAATAAATTAGAATATGTCACAAACTATCTCAGAATCAGAATAGTCGGTAAAAGCGTTTTCGCGTTATTAATTCGTAAAGTGACGGTGGTCATAATTGCGAAAAAGGGCTCAGTCCTTAAGGTGAAAAAGGGCTGCGTCCTTAAGGGGTTAATACTTTGTTATATACCCTTTGTTGTCAATGACAGAGGTCAAACATTTTCTGTAAGTCTTCACAAGGTTTTCACACACTGTTGTTGGTATTTGGGCCCATTCCTCCATGCAGATCTCCTCTAGAGCAGTGATGTTTTGGGGCTGTCGCTGGGCAACACGGACTTTCAACTTCCGCCAAAGGTTTTCTATGGGGTTGAGATCTGGAGATTGGCTAGGCCACTCCAGGACCTTGAAATGCGTCTTAATAAGCCACTTCTTCAATTCCCGGGCAGTGTGTTTGGGATCATTGTCATGCTGAATGACCCAGCCATGTTTCATCTTCAATGCCCTTGCTGATGGAATGAGGTTTTCACTCAAAATCTCATGATACATGGCTCCATTCATTCTTTCCTTTACTTGGATCAGTCATCCTTGTCCCTTAGCAGAAAAACAGCCCCAAAGCATGATGTTTCCACCCCAATGTTTCAAGTAGGTATGGTGTTCTTTGGATGCAAATCAGCATTCTTTCTCCTCCAAACACGGCGAGTTGAATTTTTACCAAAAAGTTCTACTTTGGTTTAATCTGACCATTTGACATTCTCCCAATACCCTTCTGGATCATCTAGCAAACTTCAGACGGGCCCAGACATGTACTTAAGCAGGGGGACATGTCTGGCACTGCATGATTTGAGTCCCTGGTGGCGTAGTGTGTTACTGATGGTAGCCTTTGTTCCTTTGGTCCCAGCTCTCTGCAGGTCATTCACTAGGTCCCCCTGTGTGGCTCACCGTTCTTGTGATCATTTTGACACTAGGAGGCAGATCGAGGGAGAGTATCAGTGGTCTTGTATGTCTTAAATTTTCTAATAATTGCTCCCACAGTTGATTTTTTCACACCAAGCTGCTTGCCTATTGCAGATTCAGTCTTCCCAGCCTGGTCTACAATTTTGTTTCTGGCGTCCTTTAACAGCTCTTTGGTCTTGGCCATAGTGGAATTTGGAGTGTGACTGTTTGAGGTTGTGGACAGGTGTCTTTTATACTGATAACAAGTTCAAAAAGGTGCCATTAACACAGGTAAGGAGTGGAGCACAGAGGAAACTCTTAAAGAAGAAGTTACAGGTCTGTGAGAGCCAGAAATCTTGCTTGTTTGTAGGTGACCAAATACTTATTTTCCACCATAATTTGCAAATAAATTCTTTAAAAATCAGACAATGTGATTTTATGGATATTTTTTTCTCATTATGTCTCTCATAGTTGAGGTATACCTATGATGAAAATTACAGGCCTCTCATCTTTTTAAGTGGGAGAACTTGTACAATTGGTGTCTGACTGTATATACATATGGCCAAATGTTTTATATATATATATATATATATATATATATATATATGTGTGTGTGTGTGTGTGTGTGTGTGTGTGTGTGTATCAAGGAAAGACTGAGCCCTCCTTTCATTTCAAATCCATACTGAGCAAATACCATTGATGATCCCATTATAATGGTACCTGTTTAGAGAGAAATAGATAAGGCAGGAAGTGAGCAGTCAGTTCTTGAATTAATATGTTGGAAGCAGGAAAAATAGTCAAATATAAGGATCTTATTGACTTTGACAAGCATCAAAGTGTGATAGATAGATTAATGGATGAGAGGATGAGACGGGTGGTTTTAATGTTATGGCTGGTTAGTGTATGTGTATTCATTTAATAAACTAAGGTCCCTAAATAAAAATGAATACGCTCTTATGTCATGTATTTCTCTATAAACCACATTGTCAAAACCTTCATGTGTCATTCACACAAAAAGATGACAGACCTCTGATAAGAAATACAGTAATTTAGGTATTTTGGCGGTATATATTTGACAACAAGCCCTTGAAAACAATAAATACTTTTATGAGTTTTTCAGCTTCAGTTTTTTTAATCGTTTATTGTTTTTTTATTGTTTGATCAAAGTTTCTGGATGACAAATTATATTTTAACAATCTCTGAATTGACTCAAAATAAATTAGTCACAGGTCTTGTGAACACAGTTCTGTATTCTCTGCGGTGCTTTTCCTTAGGGTAGGTATAAGTGTATTTGTTTGATTTAAAGGTTCTGTCTTGTTCTTTTAAATATTCCTTTGACGTTGTACTGTTCTTCTTGTAATAGACTGTTATTGCCCTCTATTGAGTTTACTGTGTGAAAGTAAATCTTTTGTGATGTGATTGTGCTTCCCCAAACCTAATATTGTTGAGCGGGTTCTTTATAACTCTGCAGCTCTGCAAAGAAAACACCGAGAATTTTCATTTTTACTCTTTTATATTGTTGTGTCTCTTCTTTAAACAGTGTATGTTTCCATTCAATTTGTAGTCTACACATCAAGCTCTAGTAACTTTTTTTTTATAACCATGTGGATTATAATAACATTTTTATAAACTTATTCCCATTTAGAAGGTAGTAATTGTGACACATGCAAAACACGATCTAATCATTTAAAAGAGGAAAACAATTTTTATGTTTACTCTTGTAGTTTATTTAATTTATTTATTTTATTTATTTTTGATGCTTTAAATCACACATCCTAGCTGTTGTCCTCATTGAAATACATTTCCCTACATTAGACATGTACACTGTGGCCAGTACTGACTTCTGTGATTAGCATTAGTTTACTGATCCTTCACAAGGCGCGATTAATCCATGAACGATTGATAAATTGTTCATGCGGCTCTTTAACCTGTCAAGGACGAAGGGTGTACCTGTACGCCCTGAATCCTTAGGCAGCTTTGAAGCGAGTGCAGGAACAGTAAGTGTCCGCTACTATCAGTAGCCGGACACTCACTGCTAATGACAGGCAACAACAATCCTGCCACTTCCGGTCATTAACCCTTTAGACACCGTGATCAATGGTGTGTAATGTGAAAGTGAAAGGTCTATGGTAACTCAGAGGGGCTCATGCACCCCCCGCAATGTGATCAGAGGAGGGTCTGTGGCTGAGGAGGGTGTCCTTACCTGCCTCCTGCCGCCGATCACTGATCTAACTGATGTAGCCTGGCTTAGCAAGGATAGATCAGTGGATAGCCGATCACACTGTATAATGCTATGCCATAGGCCATAGGCATAGCATTATGCTATGCCTAGGCAATGCTATGCCTAGACCATAGGCATAGCATTATACAGTAAATACAATCTAATGACTGCATATCAATGTCCCCGTAGGGGACATTAAAAGTGTAAAAACAAAGTTTCTAAAATTATATAAAACCGCCTCCCCTAATAAAATCTTAAATTACCCTTATTTTCCAGTTTACAAAGAAAAAAATAAAGAAAAAATTAAAGTATTTATTGCCACATACGCAAATGTCCAAACTACTAAAATATAATGTTTATGATCCCGCACAGTAAACTGCATAAGCGTAAAAAAATGATTGTTAATCATATCATATATCAGAATATTTTTTTTAAAAAGTCACATCACGGCAAAGATGGTACAGATGAAAACTACAAATCACGGCGCAAAAAAAAAATTAGCCCTCATACATCCCTGTATACAGAAAAATCTAAAAGTTATAGGGGTCAGAAAAGGACAATTTTATGCATGTGAATTTTATTAAAAAAAGCTTGCATTTTTTTTAAAGTAGTACAATAATAAAAAAAAACTATATCAATTGGGTATAGTTTTAAACGTATTGACCTACAGAAAAGATAATGTATAATTTTTACCATAAAGGGCATTGCGTAAAAACCAAACCCCCAAAAGTTGAAAAATTGCTAATTGCTTCCAGCAAATATAAATTCTTTGGTTTCACGGTACATCTTATGGTAAAATGAAAGATGTCATTACAAAGTACAATTGGCTGCACAAAAAACAAGCCCTCAAATAGTCTGTAACTTGGCCTGGTCCTTAAGGTCAAATGGGCCATGTCCTTAAGGAGTTAAATTCATCCTTACCGGCCACACATCATCTATCTAAACAGGGAGATGAGCTGCCAATAATGATTTTATTAGCCGTACAAAAGATGCTATCAGCTGACAAATGAGCCTTTTGTTTGTTGGCTGATTGCTGTCCCTTTTATATGCGCCAATTATTGGGAACAAGTGTTTCTATGAATGAATATTGGCGCAATAATCAGCACGAGAAAAGGGGCCACATATCATACTATTTCTTAAATGTTCTTAGCAATGCCTTAGAGTTTTATTTCAATATGTAAAATATTACATTAAATGTTATTTATCTTGTGTCCAAAGATACTTAGTGCAGGACTTGACAAAAAGAAGCCAGAAAAAAAAAGTTAGCAGCCAAGACTTTTCAGTTTTTGAGATGTGGTTGTTTAGGGGACATTTCTTCTCCATTCTGGTCCTCACAGATCACATAGTTCTCCCCATTCAGTGGATAGGGTATAATTTTAAATTGTGGAAATACTTCTTTAACAGCAATAAAGTTATCAGTCTGTCACCTGAATTACGAAGGACCTTCTAACAACTGTTATCTTTAGCCTAAAAGACCATATAAGTGATTACGGTGCAGTTACATCCAGTGACTCACAGCTGACATCTTTTCTGATTGAAGGGTTTGCTTTCCCTTTTCTTTTCTGTTCAGCCCAGGCCATCATGATGATTTCTTCCAGCTATTACTCGGTCCTGCAAAACCTGCCAGCATTTTAGGCTACATACTTTTCAAGGACCTATAGTGCTCTAGACAGTAATAATTCTACTCTTGGTGTCTCACACAACAGTGTGGGTAGATAAATGGGCTGGGGGAACAGTAGTTAGGTTCCATCTATTAGGAAGCTAGATTGCTTCCTTCTTTTATTCTTAAAAAGGTCACAAAAAATGAAAGAAGCTATCTGATTGGTTGCTATGGGCAACTGGTCAATTTTACCTCTGCACAGGTCTTTATAAATTTCCTCAATAATGTATGTATATCATTACCATATTGTTACCAAATAATAGTTCCACAACAGTACCACATTTTATCATTACATAGGGGGAGATTTACTGAAACTTGTGCAAAAGAAAAGTTGCCCAGTTGCCCATAGCAACCAATCAGGTTGCTTCTTTCATCTTTTAAAAAATAAATTAAAGGCGCAATCTGATTGGTTGCAACTGGTCTATTTTTCCTCAGCACAGGTCTTGATGAATCTCCCTCATAATTTATTATTTCTTAATCTTTTTGGGAACTCTAGAAATAAGCATACATTGAGAAACCCAAACCCCTAAAAAATGTCCCACATTTTGACTACTGGTGCTTACCAATAGCCAAGAAACTGCAAAAATATTTGTACTGACAAACAAACCAGCAAATTTCCTAATAAGCTCAGAAACTAAGTCAAGTCTAAAAAGTTTTGAACATGCTTACTAATATTTATTTAACACTGTGTTAAAAAAAAGTCTTTGTTGGTAATGAGAGCTTCACGATGCCTCCTGTATAAAGAAATTAGTCACTTGCATCGCTCTAGTGTCATTTTGGCCCATTGTTCCACAAAAACAGTCTTCAAATCTTGAAGGTTTCACGGGCCTCTTCTATGAATCATGATCTTCAGTTCTTTCCTTAGATTTTCAATGGGATTAAAGTCAAGTGATTGGCTGGGAGTAGTGAGGGGGGATACCTTTCGTCAAACCGCCCACCAGAAGTAAAGTGACAGGTGCCATGCCCCCTTTTCTAAGCGATACCTTTCGTCAAACTTCTCAATGGAAGTAAAGTGACATGTGCCACGCCCCCTTTTCTAGCAGATTCTCTCTAGGCCACGCCCCCTTCCCTGCATAGCTTCGCCCCCCTTTTCTCTCACATTCACTGATATTACATGTAGTCTCCTAAACAGACTTGAATGTTTATAGTGTGGGGCCCTGTGTAAGATGTGGATATGTCCAGAAGCAGACTAAAATGCTTGTATGGCAGCTGTTCTTAGTTACAATTCTGTAATGATCTTTTTATAGTTTCTGAGAGTATAGAAGAAAAATTTAAGGATATTGGGGGAGATTTATCAAACACTGTCCAGAGGAAAAGTTGCTGAGTTGTCCATAGCAACCAATCAGATCGCTTCTGTCATTTTTCACAGTATACAATGCTTTCACAGTATACAATGCAGTATATGAATGCTTGATGCTATACTGCGCGCCTTGTGCTTTAATTAACAAACATCTGGTATGCATTTAGCTCTGTCAATTCTTACCATACGTTTTACAATATTCCATTCCTAAAACTAGACAAAAAGTTAAAGGGGAACTACGGAGGGAAACTTACTTTTTTTTTTTTAAATCAACTGGTGCCAAAAAGTTAACAGATTTGTAAATAACGTCTATTAAAAAATCTTAATCCTTCCAGTACTTATTAGCTGCTTAACACTACAGAGGAAATTCTTTTCCTTTTTAACAAAGTGCTCTCTGCTGACATCTCTGTCCATTTTAGGAACTGTCCAAAGCTATGGGGATTTTCTCCTACTCTGGACAGTTCTTAAAATGGACATAGATGTGTTCCAAAAAGAAAATAATTTCCACTGTAGTATTCAGCAGTTAATAAGCACTGAAAGGATTAAGATTTTTTAATAGAAGTAATTTACAAATCTGTTTAACTTTCTGTCATCAGTTGATAAAAATAAAAAAAAAAAAAAATAAATTCCACCGGAGTACCCCTTTAACTCCTTGGGGACGGAGGGCGTATTCATACGCCCTTGCGTCCCGTCACTTAAGGACGGAGGGCGCATCCATACGCCCTCCCCATTTCCGATCACCGCCGCTCGCCGGGCTGGGATCGGACCGGTATGACTGCTGATATCTATCAGCAGGCATCCCGTGGCAATGCCTAGGGGGTAAATGTTATTTATCTTGTGTCCAAAGATACTTAGTGCAGGACTTGACAAAAAGAAGCCAGAAAAAAAAAGTTAGCAGCCAAGACTTTTCAGTTTTTGAGATGTGGTTGTTTAGGGGACATTTCTTCTCCATTCTGGTCCTCACAGATCACATAGTTCTCCCCATTCAGTGGATAGGGTATAATTTTAAATTGTGGAAATACTTCTTTAACAGCAATAAAGTTATCAGTCTGTCACCTGAATTACGAAGGACCTTCTAACAACTGTTATCTTTAGCCTAAAAGACCATATAAGTGATTACGGTGCAGTTACATCCAGTGACTCACAGCTGACATCTTTTCTGATTGAAGGGTTTGCTTTCCCTTTTCTTTTCTGTTCAGCCCAGGCCATCATGATGATTTCTTCCAGCTATTACTCGGTCCTGCAAAACCTGCCAGCATTTTAGGCTACATACTTTTCAAGGACCTATAGTGCTCTAGACAGTAATAATTCTACTCTTGGTGTCTCACACAACAGTGTGGGTAGATAAATGGGCTGGGGGAACAGTAGTTAGGTTCCATCTATTAGGAAGCTAGATTGCTTCCTTCTTTTATTCTTAAAAAGGTCACAAAAAATGAAAGAAGCTATCTGATTGGTTGCTATGGGCAACTGGTCAATTTTACCTCTGCACAGGTCTTTATAAATTTCCTCAATAATGTATGTATATCATTACCATATTGTTACCAAATAATAGTTCCACAACAGTACCACATTTTATCATTACATAGGGGGAGATTTACTGAAACTTGTGCAAAAGAAAAGTTGCCCAGTTGCCCATAGCAACCAATCAGGTTGCTTCTTTCATCTTTTAAAAAATAAATTAAAGGCGCAATCTGATTGGTTGCAACTGGTCTATTTTTCCTCAGCACAGGTCTTGATGAATCTCCCTCATAATTTATTATTTCTTAATCTTTTTGGGAACTCTAGAAATAAGCATACATTGAGAAACCCAAACCCCTAAAAAATGTCCCACATTTTGACTACTGGTGCTTACCAATAGCCAAGAAACTGCAAAAATATTTGTACTGACAAACAAACCAGCAAATTTCCTAATAAGCTCAGAAACTAAGTCAAGTCTAAAAAGTTTTGAACATGCTTACTAATATTTATTTAACACTGTGTTAAAAAAAAGTCTTTGTTGGTAATGAGAGCTTCACGATGCCTCCTGTATAAAGAAATTAGTCACTTGCATCGCTCTAGTGTCATTTTGGCCCATTGTTCCACAAAAACAGTCTTCAAATCTTGAAGGTTTCACGGGCCTCTTCTATGAATCATGATCTTCAGTTCTTTCCTTAGATTTTCAATGGGATTAAAGTCAAGTGATTGGCTGGGAGTAGTGAGGGGGGATACCTTTCGTCAAACCGCCCACCAGAAGTAAAGTGACAGGTGCCATGCCCCCTTTTCTAAGCGATACCTTTCGTCAAACTTCTCAATGGAAGTAAAGTGACATGTGCCACGCCCCCTTTTCTAGCAGATTCTCTCTAGGCCACGCCCCCTTCCCTGCATAGCTTCGCCCCCCTTTTCTCTCACATTCACTGATATTACATGTAGTCTCCTAAACAGACTTGAATGTTTATAGTGTGGGGCCCTGTGTAAGATGTGGATATGTCCAGAAGCAGACTAAAATGCTTGTATGGCAGCTGTTCTTAGTTACAATTCTGTAATGATCTTTTTATAGTTTCTGAGAGTATAGAAGAAAAATTTAAGGATATTGGGGGAGATTTATCAAACACTGTCCAGAGGAAAAGTTGCTGAGTTGTCCATAGCAACCAATCAGATCGCTTCTGTCATTTTTCACAGTATACAATGCTTTCACAGTATACAATGCAGTATATGAATGCTTGATGCTATACTGCGCGCCTTGTGCTTTAATTAACAAACATCTGGTATGCATTTAGCTCTGTCAATTCTTACCATACGTTTTACAATATTCCATTCCTAAAACTAGACAAAAAGTTAAAGGGGAACTACGGAGGGAAACTTACTTTTTTTTTTTTAAATCAACTGGTGCCAAAAAGTTAACAGATTTGTAAATAACGTCTATTAAAAAATCTTAATCCTTCCAGTACTTATTAGCTGCTTAACACTACAGAGGAAATTCTTTTCCTTTTTAACAAAGTGCTCTCTGCTGACATCTCTGTCCATTTTAGGAACTGTCCAAAGCTATGGGGATTTTCTCCTACTCTGGACAGTTCTTAAAATGGACATAGATGTGTTCCAAAAAGAAAATAATTTCCACTGTAGTATTCAGCAGTTAATAAGCACTGAAAGGATTAAGATTTTTTAATAGAAGTAATTTACAAATCTGTTTAACTTTCTGTCATCAGTTGATAAAAATAAAAAAAAAAAAAAATAAATTCCACCGGAGTACCCCTTTAACTCCTTGGGGACGGAGGGCGTATTCATACGCCCTTGCGTCCCGTCACTTAAGGACGGAGGGCGCATCCATACGCCCTCCCCATTTCCGATCACCGCCGCTCGCCGGGCTGGGATCGGACCGGTATGACTGCTGATATCTATCAGCAGGCATCCCGTGGCAATGCCTAGGGGGGTCCTGAGACCCCCCCATGTCAGCGATCGCGGCAAAACGTTGGTCAATTCAGACCTGCGATTTGCGGGGTCGGAGCTGTCTCTGACAGCTCCGATCATGCTTATTTTCCAGGAGATCGGGTCACCAGTGACCCGATCTCCTGGAAAATAAGCATGATCGGAACTGTCAGAGACAGCTCCGACCATCCTAAATGATAGGAGCGAGGCGGCAGTGTTTCCACCCCCTCCTAACCCCTGCCATTGGTCAGTCAGGCTGACCACCAATGGCAGGATGGGGGCGGGGGGTTAGAGTTCATTTCCTCCCACTCTGCCCACCAATCGGAAGTCGGGGCAGAGCTGGGGGAACACGTGCGGCAAGGGGGGAGCATGGTCCGGCTTACCCAGACTGGTGGAGGCATCCTGGACCAGCGGCAGCGGCGGTGGCGACAGGCATCGACAGCAGTTGGAACGGCCAGAAAGTGCAGCGTGCAGAAGGCTGGAGTGAAGATCGCGGTATGTGTTCTTCTCTGTGGCCTTCTCAAAGCTGCAAAATTACAGCTCTCAGCATGCCCACACAGCCAAAGGCTGCCTGGGCATGCTGGGAGTTGTAGTTTTGCAACATCTGGAGGGTCACAGTTTGGAGACCACTGTATATTGGTCTCTGAACTGTGGTCCTCCAGATGTTGCAAAACTACAACTTTCAGCATGCACTGACTGTCTGGGCATGCTGGGAATTGTAGTTTTGCAACATCTGAAGTGGCACAGTTTGGAGACCACTATAAGGTGGTCTCCAAACTGTAGCCCTCCAGATGTTGCAAAACTACAACTCCCAGCATGGCCAGACAGTCAGGGATGCTGGGCGTGTAGTTCTGCAATATCTGGCCCTTCATATGTTGCAGAACTACAACTCCCAGCATGCTTGGACAGTCTGGGCATGCTTGGAGTTGTAGTTTTGCAACATCTGGAGGGGCACAGTATGGAGAACACTACTTAGCAGTCTCCAAACTGTTCTTCCTCAGTTGTTGCATAACTACAACTCCTAGCATGCCCAGACTGTCCAGGCATGCTGGGAGTTGTAGTTCTGCAACATATGAAGGGCCAGATATTGCAGAACTACACGCCCAGCATCCCTGACTGTCTGGCCATGCTGGGAATTGTAGTTTTGCAACAGCTGTAGGCACACTGATTGGGAAACAATGAGCTAGAGTCTGTTTCCTAACTCAGTGATTCCAACCAATGTGCCTCCAGCTGTTGCAAAACTACAACTCCCAGAATGCACTGGCAGACCGTACATGCTGGGAGTTGTAGTTTTGCAACAGCTGGAGGCACATTGGTTGGAATCACTGAGCTAGAGTCTGTTTTCTAGAGTCTTGTTCCCCACCAGTGTGCCTACAGCTGTTGTAAAACTACAAATCCCAGCATGTACGGTCTGTCAGTGCATTCTGGGAGTTGTCATTTTGCCACAGCTGAAGGTTTGGGGCGCCCCCCCCCCCCCCATGTGAATGTACAGGGTACATTCACACGGGCAGGTTTACAGTGGGTTTCCTTCTACAAGTTTGAGCTGCGGCAAATTTTCCGCTGCAGCTCAAACTCCCAGCGGAAAACTTACTGTGAACCCCCGCCTGTGTGAATCTACCCTAAAAACACTACACTACACTAACAAATAATAAAAAGTAAAACACTACATATACACCCCTTTACACGTCTCCCCCCCAATAAAAATGAAAAACGTCTCATACGGCAGTGTTTCCTAAACAATGCCTCCAGCTGTTGCAAAACCACAATTCCCAGTATTGCCGGACAGCCATAGACTGTCCTGGCAGGCTGGGAGTCTTGCAACAGCTGGAGGCACCCTGTTTGGGAAACACTGCTGTAGGGTTTTACTGTAGGTAACCGGGTCCGCCCCTATTGCAAATTCCTTATTCAGGCCTCAAATCCGCATGGCGCTCTCTCACTTCAGAGCCCTGTCGTATTATAAGGCAACAGTTTAGGGCCACATATGGGGTATTTCCGTACTCGGGAGAAATTGCACTACAAATTTTGGGGGGCATTTTCTCCCATTACCCTTTGTAAAAATGGTAAGTATGGGGGGGGGGGGAAAATGCACTTTAGTGAAAAATGTTTTTTTTTTCATTTACACATCTGACTTTAATGAAAAGTCGTCAAACACCTGTGGGGTGTTAAGGCTCACTGGACCCCTTGTTAAGTGCCTTGATGGGTGTAGTTTCCAAAATAGTATGCCATGTGTTTTTTTTGCTGTTCTGGCACCATAGGGGCTTCCTAAATGTGACATGCCCCCCAAAAACCATTTCAGAAAAATTCACTCTCCAAAATCACACTGTCGCTCCTTCCCTTCTGTGCCGTCTACTGCACCCACCAAACACTTTACATATACATATGAGGTATTTCCTTACTCGAGATAAATTGGGTTACAAATTTTGGGGGTCTTTTTCTCCTATTACCCCTTGTAAAATTCAAAAACTGGGTCTACAAGAACATGCGAGTGTAAAAAATGAAGATTTTGAATTTTCTCCTTTACTTTGCTGCTATTCCTGTGAAACACCTAAAGGGTTAACAAACCTTTTGAATGTCATTTTGAATACTTTGAGGGGTGCAGTTTTTATAATGGGGTCATTTATGGGTTATTTCTAATATGAAGGCCCTTCAAATCCAATTCCTAAAATTCGATGGAGAAAATTGAAAATGTTGCATTTTTTTTTAACTTTGAAGCTCTCTGCTTATAAGGAAAATGGACATTCCAAATAAATTATATATTGATTCACATATACAATATGTCTACTTTATGTTGGCATCGTAAAGTTGACATGTTTTTATTTTTGGAAGACATCAGAGGGCTTCAAAGTATAGCAGCAATTTTCCAATTTTCAAAAAAAGTTTCTAAATCCAAATTTTTCAGGGACCAGTTCAGTTTTGAAGTGGATCTGAAGGGCCTTCTTATTAGAAATACCCCATAAATGACCCCATTATAAAAACTGCACCCCTCAAAGTATTCAAAATGACATTCAAAAAGTTTGTTAACCCTTAAGGTGTTTCACAGGAATAGCAGCAAATTGAGGGGGAAAATTCAAAATCTTTATTTTTTTACACTCGCATGTTCTTGTAGACCCAGTTTTTGAATTTTTACAAGGTGTAAAAGGAGAGAAATCTTCCTAAAATTTGTAACCCAATTTCTCTCGAGTAAGGAAATACCTCATATGTGTATGTCAAGTGCTCTGTGGGTGCACTAGAGGGCTCAGAAGGGAAGGAGCGACAGTGGGATTTTGGAGAGTAAGTTTTTCTGAAATGGGCAAGGGGCAAGTCGCATTTAAGAAGCCCCTATGGTGCCAGAACAGCAACAAAACCCCCATATGGCATACTATTTTGGAAACTACACCCCTCAAGGATCGTAACAAGGGGTACAGTGAGCCTTAACACCTCACAGGTGTTTGACGACTTTTTATCAAAATTGGATGTGTAAATGAAAAAATATATAATTTTCCCCCCAAAATTTTACATTTTTACAAGGGGTAATAGGAGAAAATGACCCCCAAAATGTGTGACCCCATTTCTTTTGAGTATGGAAATACCCCATGTGTGGATGGCAAGTGCTCTGCTGGCGCACTACAATGCTCAGAAGAGGAGGAGCACCATTGAGCTTTTGGAGAGAGAATTTGTTTGGAATGGAAGTCAGGGGCCATGTGCGTTTACAAAGCCCCCCGTGGTGCCAGAACAGTGGACCCCCCACATGTGACCCCATTTTGGAAACTAAACCCCTCACAAAATTTAATAAGGTGTGCAGTGAGCATTTATACCCCACTGATATTTGACAGATCTTTGGAACAGTGGGCTGTGCAAATGAATAATTAAATTTTTCATCTTCATGGACCACTGTTCCAAAAATCTGTCAGACACCTGTGGAACGTAAATGCTCACTGCATCCCTTATTACATTCCGTGAGGGGTGTAGTTTCCAAAATGGGTCACAAGTGGGGAGGATCCATTGTTCTGGTACTATGGGGGCTTTGTAAACACACGTGGCCTTCAATTCCGGACAAATTTTCTCTTCAAAAGCCCAATGGCGCGCCTTCTCTTCTGAGCATTGTAGTTCGCCCACAGAGCACTTTACATCCACTTATGGGGTATGTTCTTACTCAGAAGAAATGGGCTTACAAATTTTGAGGGGGCTTTTTCCTATTTTCCCTTGTGAAAATGAAAACTTTAGGGTAACACCAGCCTTTTAGTGATTTTTTTTTTTCATTTTCCCATCCAACAAAAATTCGTCAAACACCTGTGGGGTGTTAAGGCTCAATATAACCCCTTGTTATGTTCCGTGAGGGGTGTAGTTTCCAAAATGGGGTCACATTTGGGGATTTATTTTTTTTACGGCCACCCCTGTGCAAATCACCAATTTAGGCCTCAAATGTACATAGTGCACTCTCACTCCTGAGCCTTGTTGTGCGTCCGCAGAGCATTTTACGCCCACATATTTCCGTACTCAGAAGGAATTGCGTTAAAAAATTTTGGGGTCTTTTTTTACTTTTACCGCTTGTGAAAATAAAAAGTATGGGGCAACACGAGCATGTTAGTGTAAAATTTTTTATTTTTTTTACGCTAACAGGCTGGTGTAGCCCCCAACCTTTCGTTTTCATAAGGGGTAAAAGGAGAAAAAGCCCCCCAAAATTTGTAGTGCAATTTCTCCCGAGTACGTAAATACCCCATATGTGGCCCTAAACTGTTTCCTTGAAATACGACAGGGCTACAAAGTGAGAGAGTGCCATGCGCATTTGAGGACTAAATTAGGGATTGCATAGGGGTGGACATAGTAGTATTCTACGCCAGTGATTCCCAAAAAGGGGGCCTCCAACTGTTTCTAAACTCCCAGCATGCCTGGACAGTCAGTGGCTGTCCAGAAATGCTGGGAGTTGTTGTTTTGCAACAGCTGGAGGCTCTACGTTTTGGAAACACTGCCGTACGATAAGTTTTTTTTTTTTTTATTGGGGGGGGGGACAGTGTAAGGGGGTGTATATATGTAGTGTTTTACCCTTTATTTTGTGTTAGTGTACTGTTTTAAGGGTACATTAGCACTGGCGGGTTTACATTAAGCTTCCCGCTAGGAGTTTGCACTGTGGCGAAAAATTTGCCGCAGCTCAGACTTGAAGCAGGAAACCCGCCCGTGTGAATGGACCCTGTACATTTACATGGGGGCAAACCTCCAGCTGTTTCAACACTACAACTCCCAGTATGTACTGATTGCCAAAGGGCATGCTGGGAGATGTAGTTATGCAACAGCTGGAGATATGCAACTACAACTCCAAGCATGCCGAGACAGCTGTTTGCTGTTTGGGCATGCTGGGATTTGCAGATGTTGCTGGCCCTCCAGATGTTGCAAAACTACAATTCCCAGCATGCCCACACAGTAAACTGCAGTGTGGGCATGTTAGGAGTTGTAGTTTTGCAAGATCTAGAAGGCCAGAGTTTAAAGACCACTGCACAGTGATCTCCGAACTGTAGCCCTCCAGCTGTTGCAAAACTACAAATCCCAGCATGCCCAAACAGCTGTCTGGGCATGCTGGGAGTTGTAGTTTAGCAAGGATAGAATGAACAGAAAAGGTGGTGGAGTCTGTCTGTATGTAAGAAGTGGTATGAAAGTCAGTGTGAACGATGCCATAGTGTGTGATGATTCTGAGGAGGTGGAATCACTGTGGGTAGAATTACAAAAGGAGGGAAATACTGAAAAAATAATACTTGGTGTAATCTACAGACCCCCTAATATCACTGAAGAGATAGAAGGTCGGCTTCATAAACAAATAGAGAGGGCCACCCGGGCAGGTACAGTGGTAATAATGGGAGATTTTAACTATCCAGATATAGATTGGGGTCCGGGGTTGGCTAAAACTACAAAGGGGCGACAATTCCTAAATTTATTGCAGGATAATTTTATGGGCCAGTTTGTGGAGGACCCAACAAGAAGTGATGCCTTGTTGGATCTGATCATTTCCAACAACGCAGAGCTGATTGGTAATGTAACTGTGCGGGAAAACCTTGGTAATAGCGACCACAATATAGTTACTTTTGACTTAAAATGTAGAAAACAAAGACAGACGGGGAAGGCAAAAATATATAACTTTAAAAAGGCAAATTTCCCTGGTCTGAGAGCTGCACTACAGGACATAGACTGGGGGGAGGTGTTCTCAAATACTGATACAGAAGGTAAATGGGACATCTTTAAATCAACTCTAAATAACTATACAGCTAAATATATACCAAAGGGGAACAAATATAAACAATTAAAACTAAATCCTACATGGCTGACAAATGATGTTAAAAGAGCAATAAACAACAAAAAAATTGCCTTCAAAAAATACAAATCTGATGGATCAGCTATAACATTTAAACAGTACAAGGAGCTTAATAAAATCTGTAAAAATGTTATAAAAACAGCAAAAATTCTAAACGAGAGACAGGTGGCCAAAGAAAGCAAAACTAATCCTAAATATTTTTTTAGATATATAAATGCCAAAAAACCAAGGACAGAGCATGTAGGACCCCTTAATAATGATAATGGGGAGGTTGTCACGGGCGATCAAGAGAAGGCGGAGCTACTGAATGGGTTCTTTAGTTCTGTATACACTATGGAAGAAGGAGCTGACATTGGACAGGTCAGTGCTGGTAACAAATCATATAATGTACTGAACTGGCTTAATGTAGAGATGGTACAAGGTAAGTTAAGTGATATAAATGTAAGCAAATCTCCAGGGCCAGATGGATTGCACCCAAGAGTTCTTAGAGAGGTAAGTTCAGTAATATCTGTACCCTTGTTGATGATATTTAGAGATTCTCTGGTGTCTGGTATTGTGCCAAGGGACTGGCGCAAGGCGAATGTGGTGCCAATCTTCAAAAAGGGCTCTAGGTCTTCCCCAGGAAACTATAGACCGGTAAGTTTAACGTGCATTATGGGTAAATTGTTTGAAGGACTTATAAGGGATTACATACAGGAATACATAGGGGATAATTGTATTATAAGTGATAATCAGCATGGGTTTACTAAGGATAGAAGTTGTCAAACCAATCTAATTTGCTTTTATGAAGAGGTGAGTAGAAGCCTTGACAGAGGAATGGCTGTGGATATAGTGTTTCTGGATTTTGCTAAAGCATTTGATACTGTCCGTCATAGACGTCTGACAGGTAAGTTAAGGTCTTTGGGTTTGGAAATTTTAGTTTGTAACTGGATTGAACACTGGCTCATGGATCGTACCCAGAGAGTGGTGGTCAATGATTCGTACTCTGATTGGTCCCCGGTAATTAGTGGTGTACCCCAAGGTTCAGTTCTGGGCCCGCTATTGTTTAATTTATTTATCAATGATATAGAGGATGGCATTAACAGCTCTGTTTCTATCTTTGCAGATGACACCAAGCTTTGTAGCACGGTACAGTCTATAGAGGATGTGCATAGGTTACAAGATGACTTGGATAGACTAAGTGTCTGGGCATCCACTTGGCAAATGAGGTTCAATGTGGATAAATGTAAAGTTATGCATCTGGGTACTAATAACCAGCATGCGTCGTATGTCTTAGGGGGGATTAAACTGGCAGAGTCACTGGTAGAGAAGGATCTGAGTGTACTTGTAGATCACAGACTACAGAATAGCATGCAATGTCAGGCTGCTGCTTCCAAAGCCAGCAGGATATTGTCATGTATCAAAAGAGGCATGGACTCAAGGGACAGGGACATAATACTCCCCTTTATAAAGCATTGGTACGGCCTCACCTGGAATATGCTGTTCAGTTTTGGTCGCCTGTACATAAAAGGGACACTGTGGAGCTGGAAAGGGTGCAGAGATGTGCGACTAAACTAATATGGGGCATGGAACATCTTAGCTATGAGGAGCTAAAGGAGTTACAATTGTTTAGTCTTGAGAAGAGACGTTTAAGGGGGGATATGATAAACGTATATAAGTATATTAATGGCCCATACAAAAAATATGGAGAAAAACTGTTCCAGGTTAAACCCCCCCAAAGGACGAGGGGGCACTCCCTCCGTCTGGAGAAGAAAAAGTTTAGTCTGAAGGGGCGACACGCCATCTTTACCATGAGAACTGTGAACTTATGGAACAGTCTACCTCAGGAACTGGTCACAGCTGGAAAAATTAACAGTTTTAAATCAGGATTAGATACACTCCTGGAACAAAATAACATTAATGCTTATGAAGAAATATAAAATCCCATCCCTTCCCCAATATCGTGCCACACCCCTACCCCTTAATTCCCTGGTTGAACTTGATGGACATATGTCTTTTTTCGACCGTACTAACTATGTAACTATGTAACATCTGGAGGGCTACAGTTTATACACCACTAAATAGTGGTATCAAACTGTAGCCCTCCAGATGTTGCAAGGCAACTCACCGGCTTCCGTTGGATCCATGGAGCCGCATCGCTGTCCTCTGTTGCCGCCGATTACCGTCGCCAATTGCCGCCCGCTGCCGATGGGTAAGTGGACTTTGGCGCCGGTCCCCGTCAGTTTCCCCGTTCTGCCCGGCCTACTGTGGGTGGGCAGAACCGGGAAACCGAAAGTTAACCCTCCCGTCTCCGATCTGCTATTGGTCGTTGCTTGTGAACAACCAATAGCAGGGATAGGAGGGGTGGCACCCCTGCCACCTCACTCCTATCCCTTCAGGGGGATCGTGGGTATCTTGGACAACCCCGATCCCCCTTATTTTCCGGGTCACCGGGTCACTGGAGACCTGTATGACCCGGAATCGCTGCATATTGCCGGTGTGAATTCACCAGCGATTTGCGGTGATCACCGACATGGGCATTTGCACCTTAACCCCTTAAGGACTCAGGGTTTTTCCGTTTTTGCACTTTCGTTTTTTCCTCCTTAGCTTTTAAAAATCATAACCCTTTCAATTTTCCACCTAAAAATCCATATTATGGCTTATTTTTTGCGTCGCCAATTCTACTTTGCAGTGACATTAGTCATTTTACCCAAAAATGCACGGCGAAACGGAAAAAAAAATCATTGTGCGACAAAATCGAAAAAAAAACGCCATTTTGTAACTTTTGGGGGCTTTCGTTTCTACGCAGTGCATATTTCGGTAAAAATTACACCTTATCATTATTCTGTAGGTCCATACGGTTAAAATGATACCCTACTTATATAGGTTTGATTTTGTCGCACTTCTGGAAAAAATCATAACTACATGCAGGAAAATTTATACGTTTAAAAATGTCATCTTCTGACCCCTATAACTTTTTTATTTTTCCACGTACGGGGCGGTATGAGGACTCATTTTTTGCGCCGTGATCTGAAGTTTTTATCGGTATGATTTTTGTTTTGATTGGACTTTTTGATCACTTTTTATTAATTTTTTAATGATATAAAAAGTGACCAAAATACGCTTTTTTGGACTTTGGAATTTTTGTGCGCGTACGCCATTGACCGTACGGCTTAATTAATGATATATTTTTATAGTTTGGACATTTACGCACGCGGCGATACCACATATGTTTATTTTTTATTTTTTTTACACTGTTTTATTTTTTTTATGGGAAAAGGGGGGTGATTCAAACTTTTATTAGGGAAGGGGTTAAATGACCTTTATTAACACTTTTTTTTTACATTTTTTTTGCAGTGTTATAGGTCCCATAGGGACCTATAACACTGCACACACTGATCTCCTATGCTGATCACTGGCGTGTATTAACACGCCTGTGATCAGCATTATCGGCGCTTGACTGCTCCTGCCTGGATCTCAGGCACGGAGCAGTCATTCGTCGATCGGACACCGGGGAGGCAGGTAAGAGCCCTCCCGGTGTCCGATCAGCTGTTCGGGACGCCGCGATTTCACCGCGGCGGTCCCGAACAGCCCGACTGAGCAGCCGGGTCACTTTCACTTCCACTTTAGAAGCGGCGGTCAGCTTTGACCGCCGCTTCTAAAGGGTTAATACCGCACATCGCCGCGATCGGCGATGTGTGGTATTAGCCGCGGGTCCCGGCCGTTGATTAGCGCCGGGACCGACGCGATATGATGCGGGATCGCGCGCGATCCCGCTTCATATCGCGGGAGCCGGCGCAGGACGTAAATATACGTCCTGCGTCGTTAAGGGGTTAAGGACCTGGGGTTTTTCCGTTTTTGCATATTCGTTTTTTCCTCCTTACCTTTAAAAAATCATAACTCTTTCAATTTTGCACCTAAAAATCCATATTATGGCTTATTTTGTGCGCCACCAATTTTACTTTGTAATGACAGCAGTCATTTTACCCAAAAATGTACGATGAAACGGGAAAAAAAATCATTGTGCGACAAAATTTAAGAAAAAACTAAATTTTGTAACTTTTGGGGGCTTCCGTTTCTACACAGTACATTTTTCCGTAAAAATGAAACATTTTCTTTATTCTGTAACTCCATATGATTAAAATGATACCCTACTTATGTAGGTTTGATTTTGTCGTACTTCTGAAAAAAATCATAACTACATGCAGGAAAATTTATACATTTAAAATTGTCATCTTCTGACCCCTATAACTTTTTAATTTTTCCGCGTTTGGGGTGGAATGAGGGCTCATTTTTTGTGCTATGATCTGAAGTTTTTAGCGGTACCATTTTTGTATTGATCAGACTTATTGATCGCTTTTTATTCATTTTTTCATGATATAAAAAGTGACCAAAAATATGCTATTTTAAACTTTGGAACTTTTTTGCGTGTACGCCATTGACCTTGCGGTTAATTTAATTATATATTTTTATAATTTGGACATTTCCACATGCGGCAACATATGTTTAATTTTATTTTTATTTACACAGTTTTTTTTTTTATGGGAAAAAGGGGGTGATTCAACCATTTATTAGGGGAGGGGTTAAATGATCTTTATTAACTTTTTTTTTCACTTTTTTTGCAATGTTATAGCTCCCATAGGGGGCTATAACACTGCACACACTGATCTTTTACATTGATCAATGATTTCTCATAGGAAACCATTGATCGATGATTCTGATGCTTGACTGCTCATGCCTGGATCTCAGGCACTGAGCAGTCATTCCGCGATCGGACACCAGGAGGCAGGTAAGGGGACCCTCCTTGTGTCCTATAGCTGTTTGGGATGCCGCGATTTCATTGCGGCAATCCCAAACAGCCCGCTGAGCTAACCGGCATTAGTTTAGTTTCACTTTAGACGCGGTGATCAACTTTGAACGCAGCATCTAAAGGGTTAATAGCGCACGGCACTGCGATCAGTACCACGGGCTATTAACCACTGGTCCCGGCCGGGCCCGACCCGCTATGACGTGGGGCCACGTATAGAATGGGAGCGGACTCATGACGTACCGGTACATCATGGGTCCGTAAGAGGTTAAGTACCAGGGTGTCAGGGCATACCTGTACGCCCTGGGTCCTTAAAGGGGTATTCCAGGCAAAAACTTTTTTTTATATAGCAACTGGCTCCGGAAAGTTATACAGATTTGCAAAATACTTCTATTAAAAAATCTTAATCCTTCCAAAAGTTATTGGCTTCTGAAGTTTTCTGTCTACCTGCTCAATGATGATGTCACGTCCCAGGAGCTGTGCATGATGGGAGAATATCCCCATAGGAGCTGGACAGCTCCCGGGACGTGAGTCATCAGAAAGCAGTTAGACAGAAAACAGCAACTCAACTTCAGAAGCTAATAACTATTGGAAGGATTAAGATTTTTTTATAGAAGTAATTTACAAACTTTCCGGAGCCAGTTTATATATAAAAAAAAAGTTTTGGCCTGGAATACCCCTTTAACTGGTCAAGTTTATTATATAAGGTTACTAAACCTTCGACGATTGGACACATTTTTTACTTACATTAGGCACAGTGGCAGTTTTCCCTGGATATTACTTGGTTGGCACAATATTTTCATGAATCTTTGTTATGTATATAGTACCTGAAACACGTATGGCGTGGGTGCATAATAAATGTAACTATAAATCGTGCACTTTAAAGGTATTTACCTTTGGGTATGTCCAAACAGTGCAAATTTGAAATGTGTTGCAGGAATTTGTCTCTGTGATGGTTACATCCATACACGTATTGTATAAACAAACTATTCAGCTGTATTGATAGATTATCAGATTATATCTACATGTGTGAATGTACCATAAGGCCTCAAAGATCTAATGGATTGTTGCGCGCATTTTTCAATTAATTTATTCCTTTTTGTTCTCGTATTGTTTTCCTATCAGCCAGTTAGGGACAAACTTCAAATGGCACATAGGAATATTCTTGGTATTTTGGTCATTATTTTAGCCAAAATTAGGAGTGGAATTAGCCTGACTGTAATTTACAAATTAACCCCTTAAGGACACAGCCCTTTTTCACCTTAAGGACTGAGCCCTTTTTCGCAATTATGACCACCGTCGCTTTACGCATTAATAACTCTAAAACGCTTTTACCAAATATTCTGATTCTGAGATTGTTTTTTCATGACATATTTTACTTTATTTTGGTGGTAAATTTTCGTCGTTATTTGCATACAATTTTGGTGAAAAATCTAATAATGTCATGAAATTTTTGAAAATGTAGCATTTTTCTAACTTTGAAACTCTCTGCTTGTAAGGAAAATGGATATTCCAAATACATTTTTTATTCACAAATACAATGGGGGACATTTATCAATGTTTGCTTATGTATTCCTTTTTTTAGTCATTTTTTTCTTACTTTTTTTTTTGCTTATGTGCGACTTATTTATCAACTGCTTTCAGCCTGTTGATGAATTTCTTTCACTTAAGCAATTTTTCTTTTTTGCTTTGATTGTGGCTTTTTCTGCTCCATGTCTGAGCTGGAGTAAATTTAGTAGGTTTTTTCATGCAATGTGACTGTTTTGCGACTGTCACACTTGATAAATCTCTGACCACTGCAAGTCAAAAATCACTTTTTGCTTTGGTAAGCAAGATTTTTATTTTTTGCTTAAGATACTGAACAAGCAAAGAAACTACTAAATGCTTTGAAACTACTAAATGCTTTGATAAATGTCCCCCCCAATATGTCCACTTTATGTTGGCATCATAAAATGGACATATTTAAACTTTTTAAATTAGAGGGCTTCAAAGTAGAGCAGCAATTTTCAAAAATGTCATGAAAATTGCAAAATCTGAAGGGACAGATGTTACAGAACTACAACTCCCAGCATTCCTGGGCAGTCAAGGCATGCTGAGAGTTACAGTTTGGCAACATCTGAAGGGCTACCGTTTGGGCACCACTGTAACAGGCTGGGACTTGCAGTTCTGCCTTCCTAGTGGTTGCCACAGTAAAAGATCGCTTTACTTTCTCTTTCATTTATTCCCCCCCCCCCCCTCACCGTCGTTTCCCTACCTGATCCGGGATCTCCGCTGTCTCCAGGATGATCTTCGGTCCCCACGCCATCTTCAGGTAAGGTACCGGTCTCCATCTTCTCCCCCCATTCTGCCCGACATCCAGGGGTGGGCAGAACTGGGGGTTGCCATGGCAACCCACTGTCCTGCGCTGCCATTGGTCAGAATCAGTTCTGACCAATGGCAGGGGATAAGAGGAGATCGCAGCACTGCGACCTTGCTGACAGCTCCGATCATCCCTATTTTCTGGGTGATCGGGTCACCAGAGACCCAATCAGCCCGGAATAGCAGAAAATCGCATGTCTGATCCCGGCGATGTGCCGGGATGCCTGCTGAATGATTTCAGCAAGCATCCCGGTCCTGTCCCCAATCGGCTAGCGGCGGGGACCAGAATTGCGACTGTCACACTTGATAAATCTCTGATCACTGCAAGTCAAAAATCACTTTTTGCTTTGGTAAGCAAGATTTTTATTTTTTGCTTAGGACACTGAACAAGCAAAAAGTGGCAGAAAAAAGAGCGCAGGCGCACGTGCAACAATTTTGCGACAACGGGAGGAGAAGATGGAGACCGGTACCTTACCTGAAGAAGGTGTGGGGACCGAAGATCGGTCCTGTCCCCAACCGGCTAGCGGCGGGGACCAGAATTCCCACGGGCGTATGCCTACGCCCCATGTGCTTAAGGACTCGGGATGCAGTGTGTATGCATACGTGTGTCCTGAAGAGGTTAAGCAAACTAAACACAAAATTCTCAAAATAATAGACTCATTTGTAAATCCCTGCAAATTTGTGTGATGCTTATTTTAGAAATTAAATTGGAGTTTAAAACTACAGCAGTAAAATGACAAACACTAGCACTGTAGCTCAGTTAATCTACTACTAAAACATCCGTTCTCAGGCCTTGTATGATTGAATTGACCCCACCTGACATAGATAGCTACATTGAACATGTGTAACCTTACAATTCATCAGAATGTTACTTGCGTTCTCAAGCAACGCTTTCATTGTATAATATTAAGATTTATATTAAATGAATGGGACCCTGTTCATGTAAATACTTTGACTCAGAAGCCTAAAATACTTCTACTCTAGTATTTACTATGTTCTGTTACTATTACTCTAGTATTTACTATGTTCTGTTATTATTACAGTCACAGATAATAATAATAAATTGAATTATTTATGTATTATAATTACATAACATCAATATAGTATTTTCTTTTAGTTTATATGTTAGTAATATTATTATGATTGGATACATTTCTTTTACTTACATTAGGAACAATGTCTGGTTGTGATGTATATTATTGGGGGTAATATTTTCCTGAATCTTTGTCATTTATCTAGTACCTAAAGCACTTATAGAGGGGGTGTAAAATTAAACTGTAAGTTGTGAACTTGAGAATATCATGGTTTACAAAGAAAGAAAAAAAAAATACAAAAACAGAATGCTCCAAAGGGCCACATAGTAACCGTTTGTATGGTTGAAAAAAAAAAAAAAGACAAGTTCATCCTAGAGACAAAATATTCGGCAGTGGTATAAATTTTATGGCTGATGGGACATAATATTAGGCAGAAGTATTAATATTATAGCTCATGGGATGCAATATGGGGCAGTGTTATTTTATAAATTTTATGGGTCATGGAACATAATATTAGAAGATGGTATTAATGTTATGGCTGATGAAGCACAATGTTAGGAGGTGTAATTAATGTTGTGGCTCTTGAAACACAATATTAGGTGGTGTTATTAATGGCATGCAATGTATGATCTGTGTTAGATTTCCCTCTAAAATAATTCAAGACCCCTTACATAGAGGCATCTATGTTCATTGATATAGCCCCTACATACACAGCTATGTTACTTGTAGGAATGTCTAACGTGAGAAATAGGGGGATTGACTGTTGGAAAACACTTTGTTTATACAGCTGTTCAGGGATATGGCTATGTAAGCTGCTTTTGCACAGTTATTTGCACAGCCTACGGGAGGGGGCGTGATAGGTATCACGCCCCCTCCCATAGGCTTGCATTGAGGGGTGGAGCGTTACGTCACACGGGGGCGTGACGTCACTCGCCGCCGGCCTCGTGGTCGAGCGTAATCAGACCCGGAGCCGGTGCCGCATGCATGATCGCGGGCGTCCCCAGCTGCGGGACTCCCGCTATCAGGCATCTTATCCCCTATTCTTTGGATAGGGGATAAGATGTGTTAGCACCGGAGTACCCCTTTAATGTTATGGCTAATGGGCCCAATATTTGGTATAGTATTAATGTTATGCAATGTACAACACTATAAATGATCTGTGTTGGATTCCCCTCTAAAATTATTCAATACCCCTTACATAGAGGCATCTATGTTCATTGATATAGCCCCTACATACACAGCTATGTTACTTGTAGGAGTTTCTAATGTGAGAAATAGGGGGATTGATTGTTGGAAACGCTTTGTTTATACAGCTGTTCTGGGATACGGCTATATGCACTGTTTTTTGCACAGTTTTTAAGGGTGTAATGGAAAATTGTAACACATATGGGTATTGCTCTCAAATCATACTAGTAAGAAAAGCACTTCTCACAAGCTGCCTGTACCCCGTTTCACTACTCTATGGACTGTGCGGCTTCTGTACAGAAAAATATGTTTCTGCTGGAAAACTCTGTTTATACAGCTTGGATATATTTCTTACATTTGGAACAATACCTGGTTGCGATGTATATTATTGGGGGTAATATTTTCCTCTTTGTCATGTATACAGTACCTAAAGCAGTTATAGAGGGAGTATAAAATAACTGTAACTGGAAGTTATGAACTTTGAGAATATCAAGGTTTACAAAGAAAGATAACAAAACTTAGAATGCTCCAAAGGGACACATAGTAACCGTTTGTAAGGTTGAAAAAAGACGAGGGTCCATCGAGTTCAACCTAGAGATATGATTTTAGGCAGTGTTATTAATGTTATGGCTCATGGGACACAATATTAGAAATTAGTATTAATATTATTGCTCATGGGACACAATATTAGAGGTTGGTATTGATGTTATGGATGATGGCACACAATATTAGGAGATGATAATTATGTTATGGCTGATGAAACATATTAGGCAGTGGTATTAATGTTATGGCTGCCGGGACACAATATTAGAGGTTGGTATTAATGTTATGGCTGATGGATTCATAAAGCTTTATTAATAGAACTAATCATATATTCAAGCACATTTCATAGAATAAAGCGTTTCTACATTTTTAGGGTTAAATACATCAAAATATTTTTTATAAAAGATTAGTGCCTGGTTAGATGCATTTTACTGTATATTTAGACACACAGCAATAATATATCCACAATAATATTATTATTATATCATTATTATATTAATATAATAATAATAATTATTATTATTAATTATTATTATTAATAATAATCATCATCCTAATAATAATCATACTAACAACAACAATAATAATAAAATATGATGATGATAATAATAATAGTTGTTGTTATTGCTAATGTTATTATTATTATTACTATTATTATTATTAGTAGTAGTAATATTACATTTCTATTTGCTTGGTGTAACATTGTATTAACATTATTACTACTACTACTAAGTAGTTATAGTAGTATAATTGTGTTAACATTATTATAATTTTAAAAATGTTTCCATGACAAAAATCTATTGCAGATATTGTAATATCCCTTTTCATTAGAAACAACATTAGTAATGGGAATTGGGCAGCAGTGAACTGGGGATTAGTACAAACTGAAAAAACGAAATAAAGTTAACTGATTTTGTTTCCTGGCTTCATTTTCTCTTCTTCTTTCATGAGTTTGATGAAGAAACAAGCTGCAATGAGAGAAGTAAAGCAATGAACTGGTTTTTTTTTTGTCATTGAAATGTGGCCTTTTCCATTCTTGTTGCCTCTGGCTAGGTCAGGTTTCCATAGAAATGTTAAGAAAAGCAGGCTTAATTAGCTGGATTACATTATTACACTTCTGTATTCCTGGATGCCAGTCAGATAGTGTGAAAGGCCAGTCCTCTGAGGTCAGTGAGTGTTACCTAGAGGATTAGTTAGAATCTAATGAGTTCGCCTCAAACTGTAAATGGCCATCAGGACTGAGGAATCTTGAAAGTCAGTATCTCCATGACTTGAGTAGCTCCTTCAGCTACTTGTATGCTCTCTGTCCTTACCTTCTCATTGTTTCTATCCATTTTGCACAAGCCTGTCTCTCTTTTTTTCCCCCCTTACTGGATAGGTTTGGCTTAAACTCTTTTCCCAGGTGAGTGTGCTTTGAATGTGCTCACATTAAAGGTCTTTTGTCTGATCCCCCCTCCCCCCCCCCCCCCCAGACACATCACTCTTGATACAATACGATCCTTTACTATTTTAACTTGTTCATATGTCTTTAAACATATCTGATCATAATTATGCAAATGAGATGCTAAGTACATTTTTATATAGTTTTCTAAAATTTGCTTTTAAAGTTACTATATTAGTATTACCCATTTACTTCTATAGCAGGGATATAAACCAAAAATGCTTATTCAGATTAGAATTGTAATAATCACATTTATGGTTAATATCATATTTATTTGTGTTGGAAGAAGTTTGTTTTGCATTATAAATGAGTTGGATTATTGTGTTTTTGTTATTAATAATGTTTTTTTTTTAAATAAAAGTCTAGTTGATTACAATATGAAAAGATAACCTCTATTATTACAGTTTAAGATAATGTAAATACTTTATAAGATATGATGTATGTTATGTATGTCAACAGTTGGGTATGTCTCTCTCTATATATAGGTTATGTAAATTTTAATCTTTTCTATAGGTATGATAATATTTATTACATTAGAAAATTATGATTTCATGCGTCAAAGTAGGAAAATTGCGCAAAAGCTCTGTTTTTGCCCACATTTTTGTGCAAAGTAGGGCTTGCAAAGAAAGATTTTTGCACTTTTGCCACTTTGAGCTGGTACAGGGAATGATAAAATCCTCTCAGTCTTTGAGGAATTTAATGTTCTTTTTGTTTAAGGTTTCAATATTATAAGTTAAAGACTAGAGTAATAGCCTCACTTCTAATGCATTTTGCCTTATTTGTAGAAATGCACACATTATTGTACAAATAATTTTGCAGAAACAATACAGTGGATATTAATGCTAAACATTCCTAGTATAGTGTTTCTTGTATCCAAAAATGAAGAGAGTATGGAAAGATGATAGACTGACTTTAAACCGATAGACTTCAAAACTAAAGGCTCCTTTTTTTGGCATTATATTTGGATGGATGAAGATAGATAGACAGATAAAAAAAAGCGTAATGTAACAATACTCAACCAGTTCATAATGTGCAGGTGCCAACATCTCAGATCCGATCACCATCCACTTAGTTAGATACACATTTCATGGCATCGTGCTTGGATGGATAGATAGATATGAGATATATAGGTAGATAGATAGACAGATTAATAAATAGCTATGAGATAGAGAAATAAACTTCAAAACTAAAGGCTTTATTTCTTGCCATCATATTTGGATGGATGGATAAAGAATAGATAGATAGACTTCAAAACTAAAGGTTCTAAAGGTTCTATTTTGCACAGCCGCACATTGAATGTTCTTGCAGCGGGATATGGAATTCATTTTGACTTCCCTCATTGGCCACTATCTATCCCGGAGTTATGTGTACGCGCGCATGTGCTGTTTAGACAGGATGCCGCCTTACTATGTGTATAGCCATGATCTGTATAGGTGAGTATAATTGCTCCCCACCTCTTCCGCTCCTAATATGCATATATTATTTACACCTGCACTTGTTATTTATCTTGACACCAGTATATGTATGTTTAATATGCATTTTTATATTATGCTCTTATGGACACACGTTATATTGTATGCCTATTATGTTTGTATACACTTGAATATAAATTTATATCACTTATGTACACTACTTATATGTTTATATGACTACTTGATGTCATTAATTATGAGTGTGTTCCCATGTATATACCACTGCATTGGTCACTTTGCATTTGTGCTTGAGAAAGGCTGCATGGGCAGCAGAAACGTTGCACTTTTTGGAATGGAATAATGCTACCTACTTCTTTTCACTACCTCTTGAGTGCTGCATCATACTTTGTTTTTATGGATTGACATCAGCTCCAGACCTAAGCTTTGCCGCTGCTTGCACCACCTCCTTATTGCATAGATGTGCTCACCCTTTGTTTTTTGTAGACAGATATATATAAATAAATAGAAAATGGATGGATAGATAGCGATAGATAGATAGATAGATAGATAGATATGATGGATAGCCAGACATAGATACTAGATAGATAGAGATAAATAGATAGGTAGATAGATAGAGATAAATAGATAGACAGATACAAACCATATAACTATTCACATGTGCAGAATAAAATCAACATGATTGACGGAGAGGGGTCGTTGCACTCACCAGATGAATCTTCACATCATAGCATGCTGTATTGTAGCATGGCCGATTCTACATGTGCAGCCGTGCGCACTTTGGCCGGAAATGACAACACAGTTCATATAACAAATGAAAGCAAAGCATTCTCGTAGTCACGTAGTCCCTATATTGTCCACAATGCGAAGTTGCTCTAAGAATGCAGTGTAGTGTAAAACACACCACAGGCACTGTAAAAAGACATGGGAGCCCGCTACAACTGCCAAATAGGCAGCGTCTCTCCTGTCCAGGAGCTTACCCACATTGCTGTTCACATGTAAGGTGAAAGGACACAACCCAATGGCGATATAAAAACTAAAGATTCCATAATACAGTGCAGAAACATACATCATGGCCACAGATAATAAAAAAAAAGCAGCTGCTGATCCATACATGGAGACGTACAAAACTATTAAAAAAGTAGCATTTGAAAAAATAAAGTAATCAGAACTTCACATAGTGAAACAATGCAGTCCAGAGAGTGGGGGATCTCATACCAGTAATACTATTTAGTCATACGCGTTTTTTGAACATCTGACCACTGTCATTTTAAACATTAATAACTCTGGAATGCTTTTAGTTATCATTCTGATTCCAAGTTTATTTTTTCGTGACATATTCTACTTTAACATGGTGGTATATTTTTGTGGTAACTTGCATCCTTTCCTTTGAAGCTCTCTGCTTGTAAGGAAAATGGATATTCCAAATACAATTTTTTTATTTACATATACAATATGTCTACTTTATGTTTGCATCATAAAATTGACAAGTTTTTACTTTTGGAAGACACCAGAGGGCTTCAAAGTTCAGCAACAATTTTCCAATTTTTCACAAAATTTTCAAACTCACTATTTTTCAGGGTACAGTTCAGGTTTGAAGTGGATTTGAAGGGTCTTCTTATTAGAAATACACCATAAAATACCCCATTATAAAAACTGCACCCCCGAAAGTATTCAAAATGACATTCAGTCAGCATTTTAACTCTTTAGGTGTTTCACAGGAATAGCAGCAAAGTGAAGGCGAAAATTCACAATCTTCATTTTTTACACTTGCATGTTCTTGTAGACTCAATTTTTGAACTTTTACAAGGGATAAAAGGAGAAAATTTATACTTGTACTTGTAGCCCAATTTCTCTTGAGTAAGCACATACCTCATATGTGTATGTTAAGTGTTCGGCGTGCGCAGTAGAGGGCTCAGAAGCGAATGAGCGACAAGGGGATTTTTGAGAGTACGTTTTTCTGAAATGGTTTTTGGGGGGGGGGGGGGGGGCATGTTGCATTTAGGAAGCCCCTATGGTGCCAGAACAGCAAAAAAAAAAAAACACATGGCATACCATTTTGGAAACTAGACCCCTTGTGGAATGTAACAAGGAATTAAGTGAGCCTTAATACCCACAGGTGTTTCACGACTTTTGCATATGTAAAAAAATATATATATTTTTCACTAAAATGTGTGTTTCCCCCCCAAATTTCCCATTTTTGCAAGGGTTAATAGCAGAAAATACTCCCCAAAATTTATAACCCCATCTCTTCTGAGTATGGAGGTACCCCATAAGTGGACCTAAAGTGCACTGCTGGTGAACTACAATGCTCTGAAGAGAAGGAGTCATATTTGGCTTTTTGAGAGCAAATTTTGCTCGGGGGGGCATGTCGCATTTGGAAGCCCCTATGGTGCCAGGACAGCAAAAAAAAAAAAACCACATAGCATACCATTTTGGAAACTAGACCCCTTGAGAAACGTAACAAGGAATAAAGTGAGCCTTAATACCCCACAGGGGTTTCACGACTTTTGCATATGTAAAAATTCCGGGAATGTGATGTGTGTGGCCGTCCCTAACCTGTTGCCTCAAATGCTCACCGTCTCAGGTGGAGAGAGAGAGCTGCGCATTTGAGGCAACATAAAAAAGTCCCCGATGATAGTGACTCAGTGACCTATGACCCATTTTTGAAAAAACACCCCCAGAGGTCTTATCAGGTATTTTTTTTTTCTGTTTTTTTTGGGCAATTTAGTGGATTTAGGAGGTTAACAATTTGGAATGTACTCTGGACTTGGTACATTGGTCAAATTATGGAAAATTAAACTGAAAAGGGAAAATGTAGGGCTCCATGGAAGTGTTATACTCCCTGAAGCAGCCTATGCAGAGGCCCGGATTATCTGGGCAAGTGTCACATTGATATGTGGTGTCCTTCCGTATCCCCCTCCTGCTACACACTCTGCATCTTTTCTAGGTTTGTCCCTTCTTTCCACTGTGGGGGATCACACCTGGAAAGTGCTGGCCTGGGACGATCCTGGCGCCTATTACTCCAGACCCTTAGGAAGTCCGGCCTGTGCGGGGGAGGGGGGGGGGATAGGCGGGGGAAGTATGTAGTGCTTGTAAAAAGTGTACAACAGTAATAGAAAAAAAAAAAAGCTGTAGCTCCCTGAACCCCTAATAGGACCCGGGATAAGGGATCAGACCCGAATAGGACCCTGGGCGACCTATTAGGGGGTCAGGGGAGGGGGGGATTTTTTTTATTAAAAGAAAAATAAAAAAAGCTGCGGCCAAAAAAAAAAAACGGATGGCGCATGCAGCTCCCTGAACCCCTAATAGGACCCGGGGTCAGGGATCAGACCCTAATAGGACCCTTGGAGACCTATTAGGGGGTCGGGGGGGAATTTTTTTTTAAAACTTTTTTTTTACTTTTTTTACTTTATTAACTCCTACCTGTCCCTGCAATCCGCTGTCCCTATTCTAAGGCTGGTGAGGGGGCTCCAGAGCTCCGAGGGGGGATCCACGGTCTTCTCCTCACTGCTGCACCCGCTGACTGAACACAGAGAGCGGGTGCAGCAGCGGGAAGGGACCGTTAAACCCTCCTCTGCTGCGCTACTATTGGTCAGACATCGCCAGCCAATAGTAGCGTTGCTGGGGAGGTGACAGTATTGTCACCTCTCCCCATCAACGGCAGGTGATTAGCGGTGTATCGTACACCGCCGATCACCATCTAGTTCCGGGTCATCGGGTCACCACTGACCCGAATGAGCGAAATTACCGCAGATCGCCCGCACGATTTCACAGACGATCTGCGGCGATCGCCGACATGTGGGGGTCCCGGAACCCCCCTCAGCGTTTGCCTCAGACGCCTGCTGAACGATTTCAGCAGGCATCCGGTTTCACAATCCGCCCGGTGCGCGGCGGGATGCAAAATTTGCCAGGGCGTATGAGTACGTGCCTGGTCCTTAAGACCCAGGGCGCAGGAACGTACTCATACATGCCTGGTCCTTAAGGGGTTAAATTCAACATTTTATCCCCGCGGTTTTAATATACCTAGACTGTAGTTCACACTTTTTCTGAAGTAAAATCCTATTCCCCCCTCTTTTGGGCTGTGGAACATGATCAATAATCATGAACTTCAGATCTTTTTCTTTGTGGTTGGCCTCTGTGAAGTGAAGGTCTAGATGCTTTTTTCGGATAGTGTATCTATGTTGTGTAATTCTTGTTTTTATATCCAAGCTCATCTCCCCTACATAAAGCATTACACATGGGCACCACAAAACCTATAAAAGTTAACTGTCTCTAGAGATTGTGTAAGAGTAAAGCCAATCCCATCCACTGTTATTGAGGAATTCATGAAAGTCCCTCAATTCATCAGCTGAGCCTTTCCACTGGAGGAATACGTCATCAATGAATCGCCACCACCCCAGCACATGGCTAAAGTGGTGGATATGGTATACTGGCAGTAAAGAAAGTACTTGAGAAAGCTGATTTTGATTCTGAGAGAGATAACTTTATCATCACAATGTTAAAGATAGTTCTTGAGTGTAACTATTTCTTATTTAACCTGTTGGGGATGGAGGGTGTACCTGTACGCCATGGCCCCGTGTAATAGCGGGTCGGACCTGGCACCTAGCAAAGGCCGGGACCCGTGGTTAATAGCACGTGGCACTGATCGCGGTGCTGCGTGCTATTAACCCTTTAGCTCAGGGGGCTGTTGAAGATCGCTGTGATGAAATCGCGGCATCCCAAACAGCTTACAGGACAGCCGGAGGGTCCCTACCTGCCTCCTTGCTGTCCGATCACTGAATGACTGCTCAGTGCCTGAGATCCAGGCATGAGCAGTCAAGCGGCAGAATAATTGATCAATGGTTTCCTATGAGAAACCATTGATCAATGTAAAAGATCAGTGTGTGCAGTGTTTTAGCCCCCTATGGGAGCTATAACATTGCAGAAAAAAAAGTGAAAAAAAAAGTTAATAAAGATCATTTAACCCCTTCCCTAATAAAAGTTTGAATCACCCACCTTTTCCCATTTAATAAAAAAAAACTGTGTAAATAAAAGTAAAAATAAACATATGTTGTATTGCGGCGTGCGGAAATGTCCAAATTATAAAAATATATCATTAATTAAACCGCACAGTCAATGGCGTACCCGCAAAAAAAATTCCAAAGTCCCCAAATTTTTGGTCACCTTTTATATCATGAAAAAAATGAATAAAAAGTGATCAAAAAGTCCGATCAATACATAAATGGTACCTCTAAAAACTTCAGATCATGGCGCAAGAAAATGCCACCCCGTACGCAGAAAAATAAAAAAGTTATAGGGGTCAGAGGATGACAATTTTAAAGATATACATTTTCCTGCATCTAGCTAGGATTTTTTCCAGAAGTGCGACAAAATCAAACCTATATAAGTAGGGTATCATTTTAATCCTATGGACCAACAGAATAAAGATAAGGTGTCATTTTTACTGAAAAATGTACTGCGTAGAAACGGAAGACTCCAAAAGTTACAAAATGGCATTTTTTCATTTTTAGGTGCAAAATTGAAAGGGTTATGTTTTTTAAAAGGTAAGGAGGAAAAAACGAAAGTGGAAAAATGGAAAAACCCTCCGTCTCCAAGGGGTTAATGATGTCTTTTTACATGCAAATCAATGGTACCCTGATGGGCAGTAATGTGGCCCCGAATTATGCAAATTTGTACATGGTGTAGCTGGAGGAGGGTGTTGTCTATGGGTCCCACCACATTAGCCATGTGCTGGGGTGGTGGCGATTCATTGATGACGTCTTCCTCCTGTGGACAAAAATTATATTTATTCACTCCCACATAGAGCTACGTTTCGGCAACCTCACGCTGCCATTCTCAAGCTTGAGAATGGCAGGGTGAGGTTGTCGAAACGTAGCTCTATGTGGGAATGAATAAATATCACTTTTTGTCACCGATTTGGAGTGCCAACGACTTTTCTTCAACTAGATAGAAAGATAGATAATAGATAGATAATTAGAAAGATGATAGATTGATATATTGACTTTACAATTAAAGGCTCTATTCCTTTCCATGCTATCATACCTGAGTATAAGTAGTTGTTTTAGCAGTTAACTGCTGCCAGGATTATGCTTTAGAATTTGTTGGCTATTGATATCTGCATTCTACTGTTGTTCAGAGGTTTTTGTACTGTGTGCTCACATGAGGCACTGTAGAAGTCTTTAGTATTTTTTTCTCAGATTCACTTTTAACCAGGAAACACATGCCACAGTCGTCATAGACTCAATGGATATATTAAAGTTAAAAAAGAGCACAGACATTTAAACCTATTCAGCACTGGAGTGTTTTGAGCTTTATCTCTTACTCTGTATAGATATATTTTTTTACAGGATACTTAACACTTTCTTATTGTTTCGAACTGGAGCTGGTGTGTATTAGTTTTGTAGATTTTATAAAAGGGCAAATGGGCAGAAAATGTATTTTACTGCTCTGAAGTATTTTTTTCTCAATCAATTTCTATGTACATAGTCATGCGTACGTAATATAATGCAATTGTGATATGATACATTGTCTTATATATGATGTTTCTAAGGCCATGGTCAAAGATGCTATTCAGTTTTGTATGTACTTCCCAATTGTAGATTTATACTCATACTTTATCACTTAGGTGATAGTTATTCAGATACAGAAGGTAAACAGTCAAATATGGGACATTTTCTGTATTTTTTGGGGGGTAATATGCAGTTTTTACAACAGAAATATATCAAATGCACAAGCTCTCAATTGTTTCACTATGTCTAATAAAGGTACTATTAGGTGTTTGATTTCCTTATTACAATTTTTGAGTTTTAGTTTTTGGGTGACATAGCTCCCTTAATACACTTTTTTATTTATATTTTTTCATATTTTATTCTAGTTTTTTTTTTTTTAGTTCTTTTTATACAATTGTTAGTAGAAATCTACTACATAGATAGAAATGGTCAGGCAAAAAAACCATACCTTGCCTTACATGTATCACTGGTCAAAATCATTGATAATAAGGTCTGGTGTTTCCTATTTTTCTGCAGGTGTGTGTCACATCATGAGCCACACTTGTTCTAAGCTGTATACAATGATTTTAAAGGGGTTATTCACCATAAGGTAATTTTAGTACGTACCTGCCAGACAGTAATGGAGATGCTTAGGAAGGATCTGTGCTTGTCTTGGGACTAAATGGCTATGTTATGAGATTACCTTAATGCTGAGACTATGTATTTGTGAACTGGCTATTTCCTTGTTTGTTAGTGTGAGATCACTTTTCTCCCTCCCACACATCAGTTACACCACCCATTAAAACACACCTGAGATCCTTTCCATGCAACAGACCAGTTTTTCTGACAGGTAGCCTCCAGCTGTTGAAAAACTACAATTCTTGCAGAATGATCTCCCTCACACCCAGTGGTCGCTCCACTTATTGAAGAAAAGACAAGCTCCCTCTGATCACCTGATTAGTGATGTAATGTCTCGGGCCACACTGCAACCTTGGAAAACCTGAGATGATACTCATTTTGTATGCTGTTAAAATTATATATTGGGGAAAAATCACAGAAGAATTGCAAGACCACCATGAAACACAAGTACAGAAACTATATTATGAACTACAGAAAATTAACAGCTCCTGTAGCATAGTCAAATAAAATAAAAAATCCGATATTCCCCTTAAAATTTTTTTGGAGGCTACGATAAAGACTTTTTCTATTTTTGCTCATTAATTCCCATGCTCTCAAATTGGTTCTTGTTTTATTATAAGTCTACATGTTGAGTTACATATTGACTGTAATCCAGAGTTTATTGTTTTCTAGACAAGTTCATGAGTACTTTTGCCTCTTCTGTGTTTTTCTTCTTTCCACTTTCTTTCAACAATCTGTATAGAATGTTTTACTCTTTCCTTTACCTTTACCCTATCACCATCCACTGTAATCACCAGCTCTACCTCACTTGGTGTGGAAATAAGCTGTCTTAACTACACTTATCTATAATATCCATATTGAGCTATTGTTTCTTATGTAAATGTAAAAATACATAATTTCTGAAACCATTGATGCATAACCCCTATTTTCATAGCCCAAGGTCATTTAGAGGGTCAAATAGGGAAAACAATCATTATTAATTAAGTGTAATAGACGTTAAAATTTGATAGACATGATTTGAAATGTGTCATTTTCTTTTGGGAGAAAGCATACTAACATAGTAATTTGGTTACAACTTTTGTTAAAATATTTTTTACTTCAGGATGTCTTCAGGTTTCTCAAAGCTCATTGGCCCTCATATACTATCATGTTCCTGGCAGTTTTTCCTCAGGTTGTGCGCCAAAAATGTGTCACACGCTTTATGCAACACAATTTGCGACAGTCTGCGCCTAAAAACAAACCCAAGGCTTCTCAGAACCCTACAAGTCCATTGTATTCCATAAGAACCTGAAAATTTGAGCTATGGAAAACCCGTCAACTCTGAGCAGTTGTAAAAAAAAAGGAAAATGTAGGGAAAAGGGCAAAACGTAGGGAACATTAGTAAATACCATGGTACACCCCCCCCACACACACACGCACACAAAGAAAACTATACTCCACTCTTAGTAAATCAGGCCTATTATTTCTTTGGCACCTCCACAATTCAATACAATGAAATAGTGTTCCTTTCCATCGTCCTTGCTATCCAACCAGTAAAACTTGGATATTTTTTTCCTTCAGTAGAAAAGCCCTCAAATATTCCTTATGTTTGCCCCAGGCACCTATGACCCTGACAGGTGCACAAAGACCACAACTTTTCCATCAGTTGTGTCCCAGCTTAGGCAGAACTAGCTAGCCAGATAAAACTGAGTTCAGTTCAGTCTGAAATCACTATAGTGGCATCTTGAATCCTTAACTATCTTCATACTGTCCTGATACCCTCATTATTTGTTTTTTTGCCAGGTTATGACTATGGATTTTTGACCTGTGTAGAGTTTCTAAATAAAAACAATAACATACTCAGATACAAACTTTTATAGTTTCATCTCTTATGTTTTTTGGTCATTGGCCTGCCCAATTTATATGTTAGATTGACAATATATGTATCTTTCCATTTTGCATTGACACACCGGCTTATGAGAGGCACCCAATTTTAAAGGTTCAAAACCTAGAAAAAAAAGATTCTGAACCCAACAGTGATCTTCAACCTGCGGACCTCCAGATGTTGCAAAACTACATGTTGTAGTTTTGCAACATCTGGAGGTCCGCAGGTTGAAGACCACTGGATAGGAGGTAATATTCACGTGTCCCCGCCGCTCCGGACCCGTCACCGATGTCTCTGGATGTCGCTCCATTGCTGTCGCCGCGTCCCCGGGGTGTCCCCGTCGCTCCGGACGTCTTCTTCCTCGGGATCTACGCTCTCCGTCGCCGTCATCACGTCGCTACTATTGGATGACGGGACGGCGTGCGCGACGACGTGATGACGTCAAAGGAGAACACCGCCATGCAGGGGATCCTGGCACGGAGCAGACACTGAGGAGGCAGGTAAGGTCCCTCTCGGTGTCCTGTTAGCTGTTCAGGATGCCGCGATTTCACCGCGGTGGTCCCGAACAGCCCGACTGAGCAGCTGGGTTAGTGTCACTTTCGCTTCAAACGCGGCGGTCAGCTTTGATCTCCGCGTCTGAAGGGTTAATACAGGGCATCACCGCGATCAGTGATGTCCTGTATTAGCGGCGGGTCCCGGCCATTGATGGCCGCAGGTATTCGCAGTAGAAGACACACCAACTTTCCCCCCCCCCCCAGTTTTGGGGAAGAAAAAGTGCGTCTTATACGGCGAAAAATACGGTAATCTTTAACATAACTTTACTGGAACATTGTGGCCCTCATTTACTAAGAGTGTTGTGTAGGTTTCTTTGTGGGTTTTAATTCCCTACAATTTATTTCCCACGGTATTTACTAAGGTTGCCCTACATTTTCCACTTTCCCTACACTTTGCTTTTTTTTACACATGCTATGATCTGTCTGGTTTTCCTCAGCTCAAATCCATCACATTTTATGTGGAAACCTTAGTAAATATGTTGGGTTTTTGTGAAAATGTCGGGAACACGCCCCTTTTTGGAGACCACGCCCCTTTCCCCAGCGGTCACGCCCCTTTTTCGGGTTTTCTTAGCAAAATGGAGAGTTAGTCTGTTTTTTTTTTTTAAATTCTGACGCAAATTCTGGCGCAGACAGAATTTCTGGCGCAATACGACAGAATCTTGCGCACAACCCGACAAAACATGTCAGGTTTGCAATACTAAATGAGGGCCTGTATGAGGGAAAGGAAAGTTTGTGTAGCATATTAAACGGGCACTGTTTTTTTATTTTTTTTTACTTTTGAAATGTTGGAGAGACATATTAAAAATGCTTCTAGGACTTTTACATTGTTCCTAGAAAAAGATCTCTGCTGTTATCTTTAGAGTACAGACATAACATTATGAGATGAATAAATATTGTTAGATAATATATCGTGTGGAGTAATGCACACATACTAAATTCCCACCTCATGTCATGATCATAATCTGGTTGCTACTTTTCTGTAAGCATGTGGTTAGTGAAGCAATGTGTGCATAATGATGCAACATATATTTCCTAGTCATATCTCATAATTTTCAAAGGAGATTTCCGACAAGAGTTTTTTTTTTTCTAATTATGGCTATTGCATGGGATATAAAAAAGTAACATTTACTTACCCCCAGCGCTCCTGCGGTGCTTCCAGAGTCCTGCTCCGGTCCCCCACATCGATCGTCTTTCTATGGAAGCACCCGGGCCCAGTGTGTCTTACTGCAGCTCAGCAAATTGCTGCCAAGGTGGGACATCGCTGTGACCAGCCATTCACTGAGCTGTAGTATGACACACTGGGCCTAGTAAATGGCAAAATGGCATCTAATTCTTTACATGCCGTGTTCATCAAGCAAATGGAGTCCATTCTGATAGCTAGTATAAAAGAGGAAAGAATGTCTTGCCTACAGCAAAAACTCATTAGCGTTAATTAATATAACATACATATCCAATTTTATCAACAAATTTGTACGTTTTTTCTTATACAAATATTTAATGGGGTATTCCATTATTTTTTTTACAGGGGCTGTAAAGTTAGTGTAGTTTATAATATAGTGTTTTTTGCCCCAATATTTATTTTTAACATCATACAAAATTACTCAGGTTTTGGGTTTTCCCGGGTTGCCGTGCGATGAGACAAGACATCACTAGTCAGGTGTGCAAAGGGAATCTGTCTTGCTTCAATGGGTGGAGCGACCGCTGGGTGAGAGAGATCATTTTGCAACAGCTGTAGGGACCCTGGTTAGAAAACACTGGTCTTTTGAATGGAATGCAACTCATTTGTGTTTCAATGGGATGATAGGGACGTCAAACATGAATGTGTTGTACGTGATTGGACATTACTGTACATATATACCCTCCCTATTCAACCCTCAATATACGCCCCCTGACGAAGCAACAGGGCGAAAACGTGTGTTTGGGGCTGAGGTGAGAGATCTCCTTACAGGATACACAATCTGATCACTTTTCATTGGGATTATTTATGCTTATTTATTGTTGCTTGCTCTACGCAGCCTTCTTGTATTACATGTATTATTCCTCCAGTGATATTTTGTAGTCCCTATATTAAATAGCACAAATCTGTCAGCTCACCTCCCGTGTAGTCCCTATATTACATGTTAGTTTACTCTCTTGAGTATCTTCCTCTCCTTTTTTTTTTGTCTGATATCTGTATTCGCTGTCTCAGATTTTAACATTGTTTGTCCAATTTTTATGGTATCTTTAATAAAGATAATAAATGTTTTTGCATCTATGGTTACTATGTGGCCTTATTTATTTGGTGTTAATTTCAATGGGTGGGGTGGCTAATGTGTGGGAGGGAAGACAATTATTTCACACTGACTATAATTATCTGTCCCAAATGGTGCAGGGCCCGACCAGAGGGGGCACCCTACTAAACTTAATATTAACCAACAGACCTGACAGAGTAACTAATGTGCAGGTAGAAGGACACCTAGGAAATAATGATCATAATATAATATATTATAGCTTGTTCTTCAATAAAGGAATCTCTCGAGGGGCCACAAAACAATGAACTTTAGGAAGGCAAAGTTTGATCAACTCAGAGAAGCCCTTAACAATATAAAATGGGATAATGTCCTCAAAAAAAGAATACTGACACTAATTGCCAGACTTTTAAAAATTCTCACTGTAAGATGTATATACCTTATGGGAATAAAAGGGTCAGAAATAAAAGAAAACCAATATGGATAAATAAAAATTTTAAGGGGGCAATAAATGACAAAAAGAAAGCATTTAAACTATTAAAACAATATGGCAGTGAAGAAGCATTAAAAAGCTATAGAGAAAAAATGTAAAATATGTAAAAAACAGATAAAAGCCACAAAAATAGAGACAGAAAGACTCATTGCCAAAGAGAGTAAAACTAACCCTAAAATGTTTTTTAACTATATAAATAGCAAAAAGGTTAAAAATGAAAGTGTTGGTCATTTAACCCCTTAAGGACGCAGGACGTAAATGTACGTCCTGGTGAGGTGGTACTTAACGCACCAGGACGTACATTTACGTCCTAAGCATAACCGCGGGCATCGGAGCGATGCCCGTGTCATGCGCGGCTGATCCCGGCTGCTGATCGCAGCCAGGGACCCGCCGGCAATGGCCGACGCCCGCGATCTCGCGGGCGTCCGCCATTAACCCCTCAGGTGCCGGGATCAATACAGATCCCGGCATCTGCGGCAGTTCGCGATTTAAATGAACGATCGGATCGCCCGCAGCGCTGCTGCGGGGATCCGATCATTCATAACGCCGCACGGAGGTCCCCTCACCTTCCTCCGTGCGGCTCCCGGCGGCTCCTGCTCTGGTCTGTGATCGAGCAGACCAGAGCAGGAGATGACCGATAATACTGATCTGTTCTATGTCCTATACATAGAACAGATCAGTATTAGCAATCATGGTATTGCTATGAATAGTCCCCTATGGGGACTATTCAAGTGTAAAAAAAAAATGTAAAAAAATGTAAAAGTTAAAGTAAAAAAAAAGTGAAAAATCCCCTTCCCCAATAAAAAAGTAAAACGTCCGTTTTTTCCTATTTTACCCCCATAAAGCGTAAAAAACATTTTTTATAGACATATTTGGTATCGCCGCGTGCGTAAATGTCCGAACTATTAAAATAAAATGTTAATGATCCCGTACGGTGAACGGCGTGAACGAAAAAAATAAAAAAAGTCCAAAATTCCTACTTTTTTAATACATTTTATAAAAAAAAAAAATTATAAAAAATGTATTAAAAGTTTTTTATATGCAAATGTGGTATCAAAAAAAAGTACAGATCATGGCGCAAAAAATTAGCCCCCATACCGCCACTTATACGGAAAAATAAAAAAGTTAGAGGTCATCAAAATAAAGGGATTATAAACCTACTAATTTGGTTAAAAAGTTTGTGATTTTTTTTAAGCGCAACAATAATATAAAAGTATATAATAATGGGTATCATTTTAATCGTATTGACCCTCAGAATAAAGAACACATGTCATTTTTACCATAAATTGTACGGCGTGAAAACAAAACGTTCCAAAATTAGCAAAATTGCGTTTTTCGTTTTAATTTCCCCACAAAAATAGTGTTTTTTGGTTGCGCCATACATTTTATGATATAATGAGTGATGTCATTACAAAGGACAACTGGTCGCGCAAAAAACAAGCCCTCATACTAGTCTGTGGATGAAAATATAAAAGAGTTATGATTTTTAGAAGGCGAGGAGGAAAAAATGAAAACGTAAAAATTAAATTGTCTGAGTCCTTAAGGCCAAAATGGGCTGAGTCCTTAAGGGGTTAAAAAATTATGAGGAAGAAATTATAAGCGGGGATCAGGAAAAAGCAAATATATTAAGCAAATTCTTCTCCACTGTATTCACTTAGGAAAATGAAATGCCAGGTGAAATACTGTGAGATAAGGTAAACTCCCCAGTACAGATCACCTGTCTAACCCAGGAAGAAGTACAGTGCTGCCTACAAAAAAATCAAAATAGACAAATCGCTAGGTCCAGATGGCATTCACCCCCGTGTTCTAAAGGAATTAATTAATGTGATAGACAGATCCCTACTATTTTAAATATTCAGGGACTCTATAGTAACAGGGACTGTTCCCCAGGACTAGCACATGGCAAATGTGGTACCAATATTTAAAAAGGGGTCAAAAGGTGACCACGGGAATTATAGGCCTGTTAGTTTAAAGGGAACCAATCATCAGATTTTACCCTATATAACGCTTGGCAAAGCGTTATATAGGGTAAAATCTTTATTTTCACCATTCCCGTGGGATGCTCCTGCCCCCAAGGATGGTGAAGATATGAAGTTATAAACTAGTCACCGCCGCCGCCGTAAGTAGTCACCTGGGCGGGGAGCTCTTCTCACCTACTCCCGTTCTTCGGCCAGGAGCGACGCCCCCTCTGCTTGATTGACGGGCCGCGTCATCACTCTGCTCCGTCTGTTCAGTGAGCGGAACGATGACGCGGCCCATCAATCAATCGGAGGGGGCGTCGCTCCCGGCCAAAGAACGGGAGTAGGGGAGAAGAGCTCCCCGCCCAGGTGACTACTTACGGCGGCGGCGGTGACTAGTTTATAACTTCATATCTTCACCATCCCTGGGGCAGGAGCGTCCCCCGGGAATGGTGAAAATAAAGATTTCACCCTATATAACGCTTTGCCAAGCGTTATATAGAGTAAAATCTGATGATTGGTTCCCTTTAACCTCCGTTGTATGTAAATAGTTTGAGGGTTTTCTAAGGGATGCTATTTTGGAGTATCTTGATAAAATAAATGTATGATCCCATATCAGCATGGCTTCATGAGGGATCGGTCCTGTCAAACTAACCTGATCAGCTTTTATGAGGGGGTGAGCTCCAGACTGGACCAGGGGCAATCGCTGGATGTCGTATATATGGATTTTTCCAAAGCATTTGATACGGTGCCACATAAAAGGCTGGTGCATAAAATCAGAAGGATTGGGCCGGGGGGGGGGGGGGGAAATGTGTGCAAGTGGGTAAGTAATTGGCTCAGTAATAGGAAACAGAGGGTGGTTATTAATGGTACTTATTCTGATTGGGTGACTGTTACTAGTGGGGTACCACAGGGGTCAGTCTTGGGTCCTGTTCTATTTAACTATTTTCTATTTATATTCATTAACGACCTAGGCAAATAAAATCATGGGGTGCATCAATAGGGGCATAGATGCCCACGACAAGGAAATAATTCTACTGCTGTACAAATCACTAGTCAGACCACACATGGAATACTGTGTACAGTACTGGGCACCAGTGTACAAGAAATATATAATGGAGCTGGAGAGGATTCAAAGACAGGCAACCAGAGTAATACGGGGAATGGGAGGACTACAGTACCCAGAAAGATTATCAGAATTAGGGTTATTTAGTTTAGAAAAAAGAAGGCTTAGGGGCGACCTAATAACTATGTATAAATATATTAGATCTCTCCCATGATCTGTTCATACCCAGGACTGTATCTATAACAAGGGGGCATACTCTACGTCTAGAGCGCAGAAGGTTTCTACACCAGCACAGACGGGGGTTCTGTACTGTAAGAGCAGCGAGACTGGGGAATTCTCTGCCAGAGGAGGTGGTCATGGGGAACTCTGTAAAAGAATTTCAAAGGGGTCTGGATGCATTTTTGGAGAGTAATAACATTATAGGTTATGGATTCTAGATATATATCAACTCAGTAGGGACTCATTAGGGTTATAGGTTGAACTTGATGGACTCTGGTCTTTTTTCGACCTTATGAACTATGTTACTATGTTACTTACAAACAAGGAACTATGGGATATGTAGTTTGAGAGAACAAACTCCAACAGGAAATACCCACTTCACAAAAAGATAGCCACAGCATTATTGTAATCTTACAACATAGTCATTTAGCCCCAAGACAAGCACAGATCCTTCATAAGCATGCCCATTACTGTCTGGCAGGTACATGCTAAAATCACCTTGTCTTGTCATATCTTATTTTAAAGAGTTTTATATAAACATTTTAACAACAGTCACAATATATATATATATATATATATATATATATATATATATATATATATATCTTTTTGAACAAATTCATCATCACCTTACATGTCAAACTCTTGTGGGACCTGCTGAGTACAGAAATTAGATTATCATTGCTGTGGGTTGGTGGGTTTATTAACAGGTAAGTTGGAGTTCATCCTTTTGTACTGGTACCCAATACATCTGCAACAGGAAACATCCAACCAAAATTCTCTAGCATCTCCACTACTAAAAAATAAACAAATTAATGATTCATTAAAGTCCAACAAATATAGAACTGTAACATGTTTCGAACGTGGCTGGGTTCAGGAATTACCATGACTAAAGCAAAGCTTGTTTGAAATACATAAGACTACTGTATGGCATGTTTACTTAGTGTGTTTAGGATTGTGCCTTTAATCCATTATCTTACTACCAGAATGAGTTGATGTTGAAAAAGGTGAGAGAGCAGATAGAGTGCAAATATGGGAGAGAATTGTGAGCATGCCGTTATTATCATCCAATAGAATACCCTTTCTTTTTTTCTTCTTGCTATTTTGAATCTGAATGTTGAAACCCGGCACTTGCTAAGCACTTGCTGTTCCCTCGCTGTTCCTCTCTTTTATGGCTCCACCTTCAGTTGGTGAGGGCAGGGGAAAACACTGACAATGGAGCACATAGCGTCTTTAATAATTGTAAGAGTTGCCCCTTCTATTCTTTTTTTAAAATATATATATATATATTTATTAGAAAATATAAAGCCATGGTTGAATAAAACACTAAAAAAACAACAACAACAACAAAAATGTTAATTATATATTGTGAAGAGGTATTATTAATATAGGTTATAACTTACATCTATAATGGCAGGTGAACTGAAAAATATAGACACTAAAGGGACTGTCCATATTGTTTGGCCTCATTGGTCTTGGTGCGACCTATCACTTAGGCCAAAGATTGGCTACAGCAATAACATGGATATACCTGTTAACACTGTAGACATGTAAACAAAGCTGATGGACGGTGAAAGTGCTGGACAAGGTGAGAATTACTGCAAGTATTACTTCCTTATTTTATTGAACACGTTAGGCAGTCACCAAATTTATAAATAAGTTGGACTAAGTTAAGTGGCCTTTGCACCAAAATCACCTTCACTAAACTTAACTAAAGTATCTGTTACAGTAAATTAGCTATATGATATATGTAATATATACAGAATATATAAGACCAATTCTCAAATTTAGTCTACCATCCAAGACAGTTTGATCTTTACCTGCTTGACCATAGTAGCAAGACAAAGAACACAACCCTACAAAAAGGAGACCGGATAACTTTCCATCTCTCACCTTAATGACTCAAGACCCCTGAGAGTAATAATTTGTGTTTCACAGGTAAGAGGTATATCACAAGGGCTTGATAACTTTGCAATTTGCATGTGAGTTGACTCAAATGATGTATCCACGAATAAGAAAAGAAACAAAGTCCCTTTATGCAATGCAGGCCTTGTATTGTACCACAAATAGCCTGTTGATGAACGTGAGATGGCAAAGCCATCTTCATTAGGCGGAATTTAATAGCAAATCAAAGTTCTAGTGGAGAATAGACTGATCTAAACTTTAGCCTCCCCTGGGTTCTGCTGAAAGATTAGAGGGAGAAAGAGCAGTGCTTGGGTAAGTTGAATGTATCGTATTATTTTTCACTAATAGGTACTTTTGTTATAACCCATGAGAATGATTTAACCCTATGTAACATTGGGAAGCGTGGCAGTGAGTTGTCTTTTGTACTCATGTTTTTTTTCCCTTTGCAAGAGTCTGGTGACAGAACAATGTTTTTCACAGGGCTAACAGTAAACAAGGGATTACTTTCTGATATACAGACAGGAGATAAAAAGATAAACTTTTCCATATATTCTTTCAAACCAAGATTCACCATACAGAATATAAAGGAGTTAAAAAAAATAGCAAACTATTGTTGGTGCTGTGATACATGAGCAACTGACCACATTTATATTATTATCTAGTGGTCTTTGTATGTTACTTGCCAGAGAAAGCTCCTGCCATAAAAAAAATAAAAAAATAAAAAAAAAAATATATATATATATATATATATATATATATATATATATATATATATAGGTTTAATTTACCATGTAGACTGAGGCAAGGAATACATTTGACTGTTCTCTCAAAATTAGATTTTATTGAAAGAACATGATTTGTGAAAGTGAACATTGTCAGTCTTGGGCGGCAGAGTTTTTTTCATTGTGTGAAATACTGTAGTTTAACCACATTGTTTGAGGTGACTCATGAATATCTGCATATTTGATGGATATGTCCAAGGGAATATTCAGGTGAATTTTACCTGTAAGCATATTAAAGGTAGGGGCTCTAATCTCCATGGGAGTACCAGGTTTGGACAGTCAAAGGTCACATATGTCCCCTGGCTTGTCTACATGATCTACACAAACAGTTTTGATGACAACTATGAACGATATACAACAAACACATTCATTTCTTGGGAGTTATTACACTCGACTATGTATTTGACTAAGTGGCTTTAAAACACCAAGCTGCTAATAACTGAAGTTTGGAAATAAACTTTGAAAATATTTTCTTCTTTTTACACGTCCTAATCTACAGGGTGGGCCATTTATATGGTTACACCTTAATAAAATGGGAATGGTTGGTGATATTAACTTCCTGTTTGTGGCACATTAGTATATGTGAGGAGGGAAACTTTTCAAGATGGGTGGTGACCATGGCGGCCATTTTGAAGTCGGCCATTTTGAATCCAACTTTTGTTTTTCAATAGGAAGAGGGTCATTTGACACATCAAACTTGTTGGGAATTTCACAAGAAAAACAATGATGTTCTTGGTTTTAACATAACTTTATTCTTTCATGAGTTATTTACAAGTTTCTGACCACTTATAAAATGGGTTCAATGTGCTGCCCATTGTGTTGGATTGTCAATGCAACCCTCTTCTCCCACTCTTCACACACTGATAGCAACACCGCAGGAGAAATGCTAGTACAGGCTTCCAGTATCCATAGTTTCAGGTGCTGCACTATACTATATACTGCTTAATACTATATGAAGGTATAGAGGGGGCTTAATATTATATTGGGGCACAGAGAGAACCTACAGTATAGGTGTCACGGGCGGGCTTAATACTATATGGGGAACAAAGAGGGCTTATACTATATGGGGACACAGTATACAAGCTCTTATACTATTTGGGGGCACAGGGGGGATAATACTATATGGGGGCCATAGAGGGGAACAGAATATTATTTGGGGGCCACAGAGGGTCCTAATACAATTTGGGGGCACAGTTGTGGCCTAATACTATATGAGAACACAGAGGGGAGCTAACACTATATGAGGCAACAAAGGGGGACCCAATATTATATGCAGGCACAGGGGGTGGGGTTCATACTATGGGGGCACAGAGGCAGCCTAACTACTATATGGGGGCAGAAGAGCCCTACTACTATCTGGGGTACAAATTTGAAAAAAAATCTTGTTTATGTCAGATATGTCAAAAGAGAATAGGCAGACTGGTTCAAGATGATAGAAAGCCAACAGTAATTCAGATAACCTCTTGTTACAACCATTGTAGGCAAAATACCCTAAGGATGAGTATAAGTGTCAGATCGCAGGGGTTCAACCACTGGAACCTCCTGCAATCTCCGGTATGGGGCACTAGCAGTCTGCAGAAAGGGGGAGTGTCAACCACCGCATGAAGCGGTGCCCGACATGCCTCCTCAATACAATATAGATAGTTGGCATCTAAGTTATGTTGAAGTAACGGACCCCTTTTCCTATATTATAGTTTTCTTTATTTTTTTAATTTTTAGAACTAAGGAATATATATATATATATATATATATATATATATATACAATGCAAAAGACGCTGCAGTATTCCAGTAGATAGGTGAAAAAAAACGTATAGAAGTAATGCAGCCTGCAGCTGAAACGTTGCCTATTGCACCATGATGGAATAAATTACTTCTATAAGTTTTTTTTCACCTATCTACTGGAGTGCTGCAGTGTCTTTTGCATTGTGTATCGCTTGGGGCCCTGTGACCTAGGACTCCCACTGAATTGCACCCACCTACTAATTCTACCAATGGTGTGCTGCTACCTTCTGTGTTTTTATATATATATATATATATATATATATATATATATATATATATAGACAAGTTCAATAAAATTGGCCCTGGACCGGGGCCCCGGAGACCTGCCTACACCTGATTTATTTGTACACTCTGTGGATGTGCTGCTCTTTTTTGTTTTATATATATATATGTATATCTTTATTTTTTTAACTGAGTACCCGGCATTGCTCGGTTTTTCCTACCTAATCCATGTGGGGGAGGAAAAGCAAAAAAGGAGACAGCTGTTGTCCTCATAACCTGTCCTTATATCCTGACCTCTTATCCCCTCCTCATATCCCGACGTCTAATCCCATCCTCATATTTTGGCCTCATATCCCATCCTCATATTCCGACCTTATATCCCGACCTCATGTCCTGACCTTATATCCCGTCCATTATATTCTATACTCATATGCCATCCTCACATCCTGTCCGCAGGTTGGGTGAGTTGTGATGAAGACATTGTAAGCTGAAAATAGAACGGGACATGGCTTTATGGGAGTGGGCATAATTTGCAAGCCAAAGTGCACAGAAAGGTTAAAAAATAAAAGGGGTGTGGCTTAATGGTGAGAGTGGCTTTGTGACATAGGGAGTGGCATGTGTGGAGGGTGTGGCTTTCAAGCCGGACTGATGCATTCACCAGGAGATGCAGAGTGGAGCTTGTGGATTAAGGTACCAGAAGTCCCATATACTTGCATGGGACCTAAAACAAAAAACCCATCCTTCACATAAGGGTGTAGGTTAGGGTTAATTTAACTATTATATATTCTTATTTAACATATAAGTAATATGTGTACCAGGTATTTTCTAAATATCTCCTGCCGTACAGAAGTTATGCTGGAACTTACATTTCCCATAGACTCGCATGGGACTTTATAGGGGTACACCCCTGGAAAAAAAAAATTAGGATAGGTAATTTAACCATAACCTACCCCCATTTGCGAGGGTCGGGGTTTTTGTTTAAAGGGGTACTCCAGTGGAAAACATTTTTTTAAATCAACTGGTGCCAGAAAGTTAAACAGATTTGTAAATTACTTCTATTAAAAAATCTTAATCCTTCCTTTATTTATCAGCTGTTGTATGCTCAAGAGGAAGCTCTTTTCTTTTTGAATTTCCTTTCTATCTGACCACAGTGCTCTCTGCTGACACCTCTGTCCATTTTAGGAACTGTCCGGAGCAGGACAGGTTTGCTATGGGGATTTGCTTGTACTCTGGACAGTTCCTAATATGGACAGAGGTGTCAGCAGAGAGCACTGTGGTCAGATAGAAAGGAAATTCAAAAAGAAAAAAACTTCCTCTGGAACATACAGCAGCTGATAAGTATTGGAAAGATTAAGATTTTTAAATAGAAATAATGTATAAAGCTGTTTAACTTTCTGGCACCAGTTGATTTGAAAAAATATTTTTAAACAAAAACCCTGACCCTCGCAAATGGGGGTAGGTTAGGGTTAAATTACCTATCCTATATATTTAGTGGACATATAAAGAAACATGTGACCAAGCATTATTGAAATATCTCCAGCCGTTTGGTATGCATACTAACCCTTAACTACACATTATTACAATGTACCTGTCAATAAAGTTTTGTCATGTTTGCAATGTGCTACTTGTCCCGTGTCACCTTTACCGATTTGCTACTGTTTACATAGATAGGGAAAATAGTAAACAGACATCTATTAGTCACAGACAAAGGCACACAGCCACACACACATTATTTACAAATACACGTGCCTAGCTATTCTTCCATACATACTCACAGACTGATAACTTTTATGTACAGGTGGCAAAGCAACTGTGCAAACAGAAAGTAAGATAATCTATCAAGTATGCGGTCTAAGAACAGTAGGCATATAGACATGTATAGTCTTAATATAGCTAATTATTATATCCTACTAATAAGTAAAGTAAAGGTAAAATACAGTTTATAGGACAGGTTAGGGTTGCTAAAATAAGAGGGGGTGGGGTAGCAAACCATACACACCCGCACCTGTCTAGAAGGATCAAACAAACAAAAGAAAGGGAAAGGGAAGAAACATGTTAACTGATCTTCATGGGCTATAGAAGGTCCCAGTAGTGCCGATAGGCATCCGCTACATGCTTTTTTATTTCTAACTTCCTTTCAAACAATTCATCAAGTTTAAAGAAAAAGCTATTGTGGACGAGTATATCAAAGCAGGGACGGCTGTATGATTGTTAACAGCACACTTGCTCTTTTATCACTGCTTTATGAGGTTATATGATAGCAATAGTAAAGCTGTCATCGTAACCAAGCAGTCGTAAGGGAAATTGTATCACATCCTATTTGGGACATATATTCTTATTATGGTTTGGTTATTTTTTTAGGACACTTTATTTAAGTGAATGGTGTTTAAACTATGGCGTTAAAAGCAATTAATCCATTATCGTTTCATACACTACACCGGGATCTACAAAACACACATGAAAAGTACTTATACAAAGTAGTACAAATAAGTATTGGAAAGGTTGACCATAGCATAGAAAGGCTAAGTCCACAAAGAGATTTCCAATAATTGCATGGAGAGTTCCTACCCATCTAACTCCAAGGGAACATAGCCCACTTGAAATGTCTATATTCTCCAAGAAAATCAGACTCATAAGAAAATATAGACGCATTTAGACATATCTAGAAATATGCAGTAGTGTACACATCTGTGCTGTTGACTTTGCTGTGTCAATAAAAGAGGTGTTGACATGTATTAATGATTTTCTCAACGAGTCCTTCATTTTTATGCATGCAATATGATTTTATTTGATTTTTTTGTTTTTTTACGTTCCCAATTTAAACAGCACAGTATTTGGTTGAGTTTTATGTTTTAATAATCTATTGTGGAAGGATCTCCTGATATATAATTATATTACAGACCAAGTGATATTCTACAGACATCATGGTTTATGTTAAAGGGGCAATTTTTCTTATATACATTTCTTTCTGTTGCTTCTGGATATTCCAAAGATATTCCAAAGATATGCCAAGATATTCCAAAATCAGTCAGTTACTGTCCACAGTGGTGCTCAGTCTAATTTTTACTATGCCACCTGATTAAAGGGGTTCTCCACTGGCCAGCGTTCTGAAGTAAATGTTCCGAACGCTGTTTTCGCGCTGCTGGGGTCGGCCACGACCCTCGAGACATCACGAACATGCCCCCTTAATGCAAGCCTATGGGAGGGGGCGTGACACGTCACGCCCCCTCCCATAGACTTTCATTGAGGGGGTGGGCCTGTGATGTAACAAGGGGCGTGGTCAACCCCGCAGTGCGAAAACAGCATTCTGAACATTTACTTCAGAACGCTGGCCAGTGGAGAACCCCTTTAATTTTCATGGCACTCTTCCTTTTCTCTTTGCTCTTTTCAGAGCAGTGACACTATAAATAGCGACCTAATACACATTTTGCATTAAAGTGGAAGTCACATGACCGTCAACAGTACAACTGCTCTGATGATGTAACTGTCCATATTAAACAGTTACCATATATATGGACATTTACCATAAATGGACATTCGTGGATATTTACTTCATTTGAGCTTCTCCAGTGCCCCCCATTAGGAGCAGGCAATGCATCCAAATGAATGCCTTTACAGTAGGATATATTCTTTTGAAAATATACATTGGTAGTCCTACCAACATATACCTCCAAAATGTAATGAGAACCAGGCCACAGAAGTATGTGAGAATACAGTATCATGGATGCCAATTTGTGCCAATGGGTTGAAAAGTGTAAAACTGTTTAAAACCACATATTTTTTGTTACCGTTGAACATGTTCTCATCTATTATAACAGTCTACTGTGCTTATTTTAGATTTCTATGTATATTTATCTAGTGAGACACCCCGATCCTTTGTGCTTCTCCTATGTGGACTGTCGGTGTGCCCTATGATTATACTTTGCTCATCATTTGTTCCCCTGATAATCAGAAAGGTCAAATATTGTGATTATGTGTGGGCCATTTTTCTATCATCTTTTAAATGTTTGAATAACATTTCCCACTGCCCATCTTTTTTATTTTAGATGACTGCTGTCTCTAGAGGGACTCATGTTTCTGAGAAATTACTTTGTGTAAAAGATCGACTAAGATAAAATTTTGTTTTATGTTTTTCTTTTGTTGACCTATTAGGGTTTAACATGGTGGTGACAAGATTGCGACAAGTTAATGACCCTTGTTGCTATGGTGTCAGACTGTGTGAAAGAGGCAAGAGAACAGGTCACCAGAACATTATTAACCCCAAGCCTGCCTGCACAGGCTGCACTTGACTATGCGACCTGGTAATATTGTGGGGTTACCTGAGTTTGGTGTTTAAAGAAAGATTTGTACAATCAACATTATTGAAGCACCAAACTTTAAAATAATGTAAGAGACAACATTCTAATACTTAGCAGTCGCATTTACAAATGAGAGGTTTTTTTTTTTACATATTAAAACAGTCCTTTTTAAAATGCCTTTTTAAATATAGAAATAACTGAAAACAGATACAGTTGCTTTCCTCTTCTATAAAGTTTTATATTTTTTGAACCTCTTCAGCAGTATCTTGGTCACCTCCCAACCCCCTCCCTCTGTTTGACAATTATGAATGACATCCATCCATATATATACTATATTGGCACCAATATGCCAATATATGCCAATATACTAAATTGGCATCAGGGGTACAACCCATACTACAGTAAGGGGCCTGTAGCTTCAGGAGGGCCCAGCCAGACCTGACCTTTTTTGTTTGCTTGTCAGTGAGCGACTGTTACTCCCTGACCGCTGAGGGCCGGCCACTCTATACTACACTGACTGATTGACTGACTAAGTACAGTCAGTCAATCAGTCACACACACAGATCGCTGTTAAAATGCAGCAGCACGCCGCTGCCGCACATACCTACGGGGCCCGTGGCCGCTGACTCTTTAAATCTGCAGTGGCCGGCAGGAGGTACAGTGCGGCCAATGCGTATTGATACATCACGCCGGCCCTGCCCCTCACACACAGTAGCACTGTGGCAGAGCAGAAGAGAGTTGCCCTACTGCTGCTGCTGAGCGTGCCTGCTGGCTGCCAAGGAGGAGAGCAGTGGTGGCAATCGATGTAAAAACAAGCCTGACCTGAGGAGGACTGGAGGTTATTATTAATGTCATCAATTTAAAAAAAATCTAATATGGATAATATGACTTGGGGCTGGGGGCCTGTGGCAGAAATATATTGCACTGGCAGGCAGCCCGGGGGCAGGGGCTGAGGCCTACAGCTATATTGGGCAACAATTAACAGTAGAGGGGGTGTACAACAACTATACAGAGGCAAGTTGTGCCCATATAGTTGTTGTAGGCCCCTCTTTGTTAATAGTCTCCCTCCACATAGTTGCAGGCCTCTCTGACAGGGGCCCGGACCTACACAACTATATATAGGTAACTATTAACAGAGGGGCCTACCCAAACTATATGGAGCCCCAATATAGTTTGGTTAGGCCCCTCTGTTAATAGTTGCTTTCATATAGTTTGGGTAGGCCCCTCTGTTAATAGTTGCTTCCATATAATTGTTGTAGGTCCGGGACCCTCTCAGAGAGGCCTGCAACCATATGCCCTTTTTTGCAAATCTGACCACTGTCACTTTATGCATTAATAACTCTGGGATGCTTTTACTTTTCATTCTGATTCAGGGATAGTTTTATCTTGACATATTCCTCTTTAATACAGTGGTAAATTTTCGTTGTTACTTGCATCCTTTCTTGGTGAAAAATCCCAATATTTCATGAAAATCTTAAAAATTTAGCATTTTTCTAACTTTGAAACTCTCTGCTTGTAAGGAAAATGGACATTCCAAATAATTTATATATTGATTGACATTTACAATATGTCTACTTTATGTTGACATCATAAAGTTGACATGTTTTTACTTTTTAAGGACGTTAGGGGGCTTCAAAGTATTGCAGCAATTTTCACGAAAATTTCAAAATCTGAAGGGACCAGTTAAGTTTGAAGTGGATTTGAGGGGCCTTTCTGTGAGAAATACCACATAAATTACTCCATTCTAGAAACCTAACCCCCAAAATTATGCAAAATGACATTCAGAAAGTTTGTTAACCCTTTAGGTGTATCACAAGAATAGCAGCAAAGTTTTTACACTAACATGTTCTTGTAGCCCCATTTTTTTTTTCATTTTAAAAAGTGGTAAAAGGAGATAAAGCCCACCAGAATTTGTAGCCCAATTTCTCTTGAGTATTGCAATACCTGATATGTTGGCATAAAGTGTTCTACGGGCTCACAACATGGCTCAAGAGGGAAAGAGCAAATGTGGGATTTTGGAGAGCGAATTTTGCTGTCATGGTTTTTGGGGGCCATGTTGCATTTAGGAAGCCCCCATTGTGTCAGAAAAGAAAAAAAAAAAAAAAACAACATGGCACACTATTTGGGAAACTACACCCCTCGAGGAATGTAACAAGGGGTATAATGAGCCTTAACACCTCACAGGTGTTTGACGACCTTGCGTTGAAGTTGGACGTGAAAATGGAAAATTAGATTTTTAACACTAAAATGATGATGTTACCCCAAATTTTTCTTTTTTCCAAGGGATAATAGGAGAAAATGCCCCCCAAAATTTAAAACCCCATTTCTTCTGAGTACATGGACGTTAAAGCGTACCCGTCTGATCTGAACAATTTTTTTTAAATATATCACTCAGTATTTAATCCTGACCATGTACATCTATTTTTTATGTGTCTAGCACTTTTATTTATTTTTTAATTACACTTTTAATTTAGCTCACTAGTCTGAATTCCTCTCACAGGGAGGGGGTGTGGCCTCATTGTGTAGTTCTCCACCCCCTTCCTCAGTATGCTGTCTGTTCACATCACCCCTAGCATTAGCAAAACTACAACTCCCAGCTTGTCCTCACTGACAAAAGTGGGACACAAGCTGACAGTGGAAGGATTTTTCCTCCAGCTGTGAGCCCTGCACTCACAGCTGTCAATCATGAAGTGTGTCCATGACATAGGTGATGACGCATGGACACAGCAGGACTAGTATGTGTCCAAGCAGGCAGGGGGGCAGTTGTTTGACTGGCTTTTTCAGTATGAAAAAGTTTTTGCATCTGACTGTGCCCATTTAAGTGCTCTGCTGGCTGTTGTACTACAATGCTCAGAAGAGAAGGAGCAAAATTTGGCTTTTTGAAAGGCAATTTTGCTGAAATGTTTTTTTGCTGAAATGGTCCCCTCTCGGCAATATTCTGGGATGGCTGCTGAACTTAAGGACTCAGGAATGAGGGCGTACGGGTACACCCTGCATCCTTAAGGGGTTAAACCCCTCTATATAGCTTTTATTGCATAACCTCTTAAAGGGGTACTCCGCCCCTGGCATCTTATCCACTATCCAAAGGATACGGAATAAGATGTTAGATCGCCGCGGTCCCGCTGCTGGGGACCCCTGGGGTCGCCGCTGCGGCACCTCGCCATCATTACTGCACAGAGCGAGTTCGCTCTGTGCGTAATGACGGGCGATACAGGGGCCGGAGCAGCGTGACATCATGGCTCCGCCCCTCATGACATCACGGCCCGTCCCTTTAATGAAAGTCTATGGCAGGGGGCGTGAAGACCGTCATGCCCCCTTCCCATAGACTTGTAATGACGGGGCGGGCCGTGACGTCACGAGGGGCGGAGCCGTGACGTAACGATGCTCCGGCCCCTGTATTGCCCGTCATTACATGCAGAGCGAACTCGCTCTGCGCAGTAATGATAGCGGGGTGCTGCAGCAGCGATCCCCGGGGTCCCCAGCAGCGGGACCCCGGCGATCTGACATCTTATCCCCTATCCTCTGGATAGGGGATAAGATGTCTAGGGGCGGAGTACCCCTTTAAGGAAACATGACGTAAACGTACGTCCTGCAACCACTTCTGCAGTTTGAAGCTTCATACCTGGGGGGTCTAGGCTGCTATCAGCAGCCGGGATCCAAGGCTAATGGCTGACAAAGCTGATCGGGCCGATGTCTGGCATTGACCGTTTAGATGCCTAAATGCGGGATTTAGCTCAAGCTGGCTGTTTAGACAGCGAAAGGCCTCTAACTGCCTCCTCGCTGTCCAATCAAGGCTCCACTAATGGAGCGCCAATACCACTGAATTCTATAGGATACATGTAATTGTTTACTATAGGAATAAAATTATTGAGAAAAAAATGTGTTACAAAAAAGTATTTAATGTGAATAAGCCCCTTCCCTAAAAAATATTTGGATCACCCCCTTTCCCATTTTTCAAATAAAATGATGTAAACAAAAATATAAGTGGTATCGCCGCGTGCATGAATGTCCGAACTATTAAAATATAAGGTTAGTTAAACCGCATGGTCTACGGCGTACACATAAATAGAAAACTAAAGTCCAAAACTGCACATTTTTGATCACTTAGTGTTATTGTAGCGTCTAGGTTCTAGGTTGCTACTGGTTTTCACCAGAGCCCGCCGCAAAGCGGGATGGTCCTGCTGCGGCGGTAGCAACCAGGTCGTATCCACCGGCAACGGCTCAACCTCGCTGACTGCTGAGAAGGCGTGGGACAGAAGGACTAGGCAGAGGCAAGGTCAGACGTAGCAGAAGTTCGGGGCAGGCGGCAAGGTTCGTAGTCAATAGCAATAGCAGAAGGTCTGGAAACACAGGCTTTGAACAACACTAAACGCTTTCTCTGGCACAAGGCAACAAGATCCGGCAAGGAAGGAAAGGGGAAGTGAGGTTATATGGACAGGGAGCAGGTGGAAGCTAATTAGACTGATTGGGCCAGGCACCAATCACTGGTGCACTGGCCCTTTAAATCTTAGAGAGCTGGCGCGCGTGCGCCCCAGAGAGCAGAGCCGCACGCGCCAGAACATGACAGCCGGGGACCGGGACGGGTAAGTGGCTTGGGATGCGATTCACGAGCGTGCGCGAATCGCATCCCCATAGTGAATGTCAGTGCAGCGCTCCCGATCAGCGGGTCTGACCGGGGCGCTGCAGAGAGGAGAACGCCGCGAGCGATCCGGGGAGGGAAAGGGACCCGGAGCGCTCGGCGTAACACTCATACTCTTCTCCCTACTGGTTTGTGACCTATGGTCACCTCCAGCCACTGTTTTTCCCCTTGCCGTGCTGACAGGTGATAATGGGGAACACATACACAATAGACAGCAGGATAGGGTCATGATGGGTAACCAAATACAATATTCATGTGTAATGGAAAAGAAAGAATCCCAGCACCAGCGACTCTTTCGGGGATTCTTTCTTTTCCATTGGGTTTATACGGTCCACGGGCACAGTGCATCACATCCTGGTGCCGTCCTCCACTACATGGACTATATTCATGTGTAGACTGTCTGGCTCTCCTATCTATATATATTGGATTTTTCTATATTCGCCCTTTTGCTATCTTTATACAAGACTAGCTGAGTACCCGGCATTGCCCGGTTTTTCCTTCCTAATCCTTGTTGGGGAGGAAAATAAACAAAGGAGGAAGCTTTTGACTTCATATCCCATCCTCATATATTGTTGCCATATCCCGACCTCCTATCCTGACCTCCTATCCCCTCCTCCTATCCCCTCCTCCTATGCCCTCCTCCTATCCCGACCTCCTATCCCGACCTCCTATCCCGTCCTCCTATCCCGACCTCCTATCCCGACCTCCTATCTCGACTTCCTATTCCGTCCTCCTATCCTGACCTCCTATCCCGTCCTCCTATCCCCTCCTCCTATCCCGTCCTCCTATCCCGACCTCCAATCCCGACCTCCTACCCGACCTCCTATCCCGACCTCCTATCCCGAACTCCTACCCGACCTCCTATCCCGACCTCATATCCCGACCCCCTACCCCGAACTCCTATCCCGACCTCCCATCCCGTCCTCATATCCCGACCCGTAATATGTGTACCAGGTATTGAAATAGCTCCAGCCGTATGGAAACATACATTTCCCATTGATTTGCCCGGTTTTTCCTTCCTAATCCTTGTTGGGGAGGAAAATCAACAGAGGAGGAAGCTTTTGACTTCATATCCCATCCTCATATATTGTTGTCATATCCCAACCAATATCCCGTCCTCATACCCCGACCTCCTGTCCCAACCTCCTATTCCGACCTCGTATCCAGACCTCCTATCCCGTCCTCCTATCCCCTCCTCATATCTCGACCTCCTATCCCGACCTCCTATCCCGTCCTCCTATCCTGTCCTCCTATCCCGACCTCCCATCCCGTCCTCATATCCCAACCCATAATATGTGTACCAGGTATTGAAATATCTCCAGCCGTATGGAAATTATGTGGGGACATACATTTCCCATTGATTTGCATGGGACCTTAAACGAAAACCCAGACACTCACAAATGGGGGTAGTTAAGGGTTAAATTAACTTTCCTATATTTTAAGTGGACATATAAGTAACATGTGACCAAGTATTATCGAAATATCTCCAGCCGTTTGGAAGTTATGCAGTAACATATATTTCCCATTGACTTGCATGGAACTTTAAATATAAACCCCGCCCCTGGCAAATGGGGGTGAGTAAGGGTTAAATTACCTATCCTATGTTTGTTGTTGACATATAAGTAACATGTGTGCCAAGTTTCATGTTAATATCTTTAGCCGTTTGAAAGTTTTTGTGGAACATACACACATACATACATACACACACACGTTGAGTTTTATATATATAGATTTAATGATTCTATATTTTTGTTTGTTTTTTACTTGTATACTGACGGTAACATTTTCAATAAAATATGTTTGGAAAAAAGAAAAGCGGGACAACCAGACAGATGGGGAAAACACTGGACAGGTACATAGGGGCACACAAAAGTGAGAGAAGATATAGACAGTAGCAGGAAATCTATACCAGCTTTAAAACTTTCTTCACTGATATCAAAGTAGTGACACTGGGGGTCATATTTAAAACTCCTCACATCTAAATTTTTGTGTTCAGCTGCAAAATTTTGGAGCAAAAAATATTCAAAGTTTTACATGAGAATTATCCAAGGTTTACACTAGTCACAGTAAATTTCAAGTTTACATGTTATTTTCAAAGGGATGAGAGCTCATTTAACATAAAAAAAATTCACACCAGCTTTTTGCTAGTGTAGAAATCATAGAAATGATTGTATTTTTTTTCTTTAGTTTTTTGGGAAAAGGTTAATCAATTATTGAAAAATAAATAATTATTAATGGGAAATGTTATTAAAAAAACAAAAAAAAATTTCCCATTTTTTTAAGGTCACTGCACCTGCACTCACATGTGAGCCCTAGAAATGTTTTATTTATACAGTTATCGCTTATCTGAGCACTAGTACAGTGGTCCCTCAACATACGATGGTAATTCGTTCCAAACGACCCATCGTTTGTCGAATCCATCGTATGTTGAGGGATTCGTGCAATGTATAGTATAGGAAGTTATACTCACCTGTCCCCGCCACTCCGGACCGCGTCGTCACCGCTCCCGATGCTGTCCCAGGGGCTCCCGATGCTGTCCCGCTGCTCGGGCGTCTTCTTCGGGATCCTCCGGCTTTTTCCGCATCTTCTCCGGTGTCGGGGCCTCGCTTTCTGGTGACGTTATTACGTTGCAGAGCCGGGACGGCGTGCGCACAACGTAATAATGACGCTGGAAAGTGAGGCCCGGACCCCTGAGAAGATGCAAAAAATGGAGGATCGCGAAGTGGACCCGGAGCAGCAGGATAGGTAAGTGAACCTGTCTGGGATGCTTAAACTGCTATCCGACAGTCGGATAGCAGTTAATGCGATGGCCCCGACATGTAAAAGCATCGTATGTCGATGCTGACATCGACATGCGATGGCCTCTGAGAGGCCATCGTATGTCGATTTTATCATATGTCGGGGCCATCGCATGTACTAATGTGCCACAAGCAGGAAGTTAATATCACCAACCATTCCCATTTTATTAAGGTGTATCCATATAAATGGCCCACCCTGTACTTAAATTGTATTTTGACAGCTTATTTGATATCTTTAGGAAAAGAACAAATAAAAAAAATATCTTTTGAAGAATAAAACTAAATATAAATAGATATAATAAATGATAGCTGCAGCACCAAATTGTGTTTCAGGGTACATTCACACATTCATAATTCCGCTTGTAGATTATTATTGCACTATGCGCTCCAGCCTCACACGCTGGCCGTGAGCGCATGGTCCCCTTACCTTCTTCTGCCGACGGGGCTGGGAATCGCATTGCGGGACGCACCCGCATGCGAGCCCCAGTCCGTCACTCTCCGGGTGTTTCCCCTGCCTCTGCTTCCGCCTCTCTTCTCCGGCGCGTGTGTCCCCTTCCCTTAGGGCATGCGCGCGCCGGAGCTTTAAGATTTAAAGGGCCAGTACGCTCATTAGTGTAACCACCTGTGTCTTGTTGATAAATTCCTCCACCCTCCTCAGTTCTCTGCAGGATCTTTGTTGCGTTGTGCCTAGTGAAAGTGTTCCATAGTATTGCCTTGCTGTGTACCAGATCTCCTGCTCTTGTGACCTTGACCTTGCTTCTCTGCCGCCTGCCTACTGAACTTCTGCTACGCCCTGACTATGCTACTGTGCCGCCTGCCCTGACCTACAGCTATCCTGACTATGAGTTGTCTCATCCCTTCTGTGCTTCGCATTTCCTCAGCCGCCTGTGTGCTCGAGCCGTATCGGGGGTAGCGGCCTGGGTGTCGCCTGCAGCTGCAAGCCCATCCTGCTTTGTGGTGGGCTCTGGTGAAGACCAGCGGCACTTTAGACTCCGCTCCCTGGTATGGTGCGAGTCATCTGCCACACAGATCCACATTCAACGGAGTTCCTGTGTTCAGAAACGTGAGTGTTACAATTATGTTAGCCACCCATTGACTTCAGTATGTGTGAACGTACCCTTACTATGTCTTTTCCTATCCCTTAGCATACTTTTAAAAAGAAAAAAAAGACAACTTATCAACCATAACATTAAAACCCTTGTCAAATAAAGTTAATAATTCTGATTATCTCATGATAAAGGCATATGTCAAGGGATGGGATATATTGGGCAGCAAGAGAACAGTCAGTTGGTGGGGTTACTGTGTTGGGAGTAATAAAAATGGACAAGATTAAGCATCTGACAAACTTCAACAAGGGACAAATTATAAGGGCTAGGTGACTGGATCAGAGCATCTCCAATACAGCAGCTTCTGCAGTTATTATTCCTTAACAAAAATGGTTCAAGAAAGGATAACCGGAGGACCAGCAGCAAGGTCATTGGTGCCCAAGGAACATCACAAAATCTTGCTACTCATGGTGTTGTGTATTCCAGGATAACAGCTTGCAATAAAAAATATTTGGCCTTAGCCTCCTAAGATGCTAAAAGAGTGTTTGATTCCATCAAATGCTGGTTTCTGTTAGCTGGTCTGTAAAAAATTGCTGAAAGTGAAGTGGCTGCTGCAAGTGAAGTTGTCTTTAAATAAGGATTTATCAGACTCTTCCATGCAGTGCTGTCAAGTGTGCCCACTATCTACATCTTTATTTGCCTAGGCAATTGACATACTGACAAACAGGATAAAGTCCACTTCAGTTATCCAAGGTATTGAAATAAATGGCAATATTGGTGTTTATGAAGATGGCATGGTGACCTTTATGATCAGTGCTACCAACACTCATACCCATGTAAGGTCAGCTATCCATCAACATCAATGTATTTTTCTTGCACAGTTTTAAATACCTGGGTGTAATGTCCATTCCTGTGTTTTTGTATTTTTCTGTCTTGGGGTCTGTTCAGAAACTGGGTTTGTGCCTGGACGGTTTTCTGTACTATTCTTCTTGGCTGGGAAATAGTTAATGCTATTAACCAATTGTAACTCGGGTGTGGTTTTAAAACCCAAGCTCTGTTTTAACTCTGTGCTGGTGATTAATTCTTACTCTAACTGTTTTATTATTAACCTTTGCTATGTTTGTTAATATTTAAGTTTTACCGTGGTTTATAAGTCATGTTTTTTATATAGATTTTAGTCTGCTTGGTTTTAGCCCTGTTTGTATAGTAATATCGGTTCTGGTTTTGTATTCTCGTTATGTTTTTGAACTGTCCCCCGACTATGTACTGTATATTTGTGTACCTTTACACCTAGAGATGAGCGAACTTTAGAAAAATTAAATTTGTCCGATTCGCCGAATTTTTCGAAAAAGTTTTGTTTGATTCGAATTTATTTGCGCCAAATCTATATTAAAAATTAGGACACCATAGAGCAGCACAATTAGAGAGCCTGGAGGTGGCAGCATCAGCATAAAGAGAACATAGAGCAGCACAATTAGAGAGCCTGGAGATGGCACCATCAACATGAGGAGACCATATGGTGGCACAATGACAGTGCCTGGAGGTGGTAGCATTAGCATGAGGAGACCATAGAGCAGCACAATGACAGAGCCTTGAGGTGGCAGCAGCCACATGAGGGCCATGCCAAGTGAGGGTTGAGTCTGAGGAACCCACCGACTGTTGACTGGGGGTGTTGGATGTCACTTGGAATGAAGGGGATGACCGAGGGAAACGATCAATCACGGCTGCTGGGTTGCTGGTCCAGACACGACTGCTAGAGGACACTGGGAGCTCAGACAGACCTCTCGTCGCAACTCAAGTTGCCACATGCCCCTACTCTGCTGCGACCTCTGTCTGCGCCTGATAAATTTAGGCCACTCCACTGTGCACGTCCTGGCACTACTCTACCTGACATACTTATTGCATATATCAGGGGAGTACAATACGCTTCACTACGCTTAAAACAGTATTTGTCTAGAACAGCAGCAGGTGTGTACTATTAGCTGTCCTTTCACAGTATATATAGGCCCTTGACAGATTAACAGGTACAAAATAGTACACTACTTAATGTACAAAAAAGAAAGTTGCAACAGCACTCTTGGTCAAAAAATGGAGGCTCTCAGCACACTCTTTGATCAAAATGTGTCCCCCCACACATTTTGATCAAAGAGTGCGCTGAGAGCCTCCATTTTTTGACCAAGAGTGCTGTTGCAACTTTCTTTTTTGTACATTTTGTATTTGCCACAGCAGCGGGCACCTGTGTATTAGGTTGTTGTGCTGGCTATTTTTCCTTTTGTTTTTACTTAGTACACTACTTAGATGTAGGTATGTGGTATGCAATTATGAGGGCAGAAAAATGTGGTACAGTACGCTTAAAAAAAAAACGCATTTTAGTAAAACACCAGTCGTTGATTACTTTTGCCTGGACTTTCACAGTATGTAGGCCCACGACAGATTAGCAGGTAAAAAAATAGTACACTACTTAGATGTAGGTATGTGGTATGCACTTATGAGGGCAGAAAAATGCGCTACAGTATGCTTAAAAATACATATTTTTGTAAAACACCAGCCGGTGATTACTTTTTCCTGGACTTTTTTACAGTATGTAGGCCCACGACAGATTAGCAGGTAACAAATAGTACACTACTTCGATGTATGTTTGTGGTATGCACTTATGAGGGCAGAAAAATGTGCTACTGTATGCTTCAAAAATTATTTGAGTAAAACACCAGCCAGTGATTACTTTTGGCTGTCCTTTCACAGTATGTAAGCCCTTGACAGATTAATAGGCACAAAATCGTACATCACTTAGATAGGTATGCGGTACAGTACGCCTAAAAAAAACATCAGTACACAACAGTGCTGCAGCACAAAAAAGCTGTGTACTAAACACAAAATTTCACTCTGTCAAAGACTATTAGGAATGGACTGCTGGGTATTATACCGTCTACAGACTAGTATAACCAGCAGATGATTTGTTGTTCGCATTTTTTAACATTAATGTGCTCTATGTAAGTCTATGGGAAATTGGTTGTCTGTGCACAAAATATGTAAAACATGCGGATGCTTTTGTAGCCAAGTAAATAAGTGACATGTCACAAAAATGCATATTTTACATATTCTGTGCACAGACAACCAATTTCCCATAGACTTAAATAGAGCACATTAATGTTAAAACACCCGGACACAATTTTGCAGATACATTTTTACAAATGAAGTATGCCTAATGCATTAAAATGAAAGGGGAATAAAATGAAAGAAAAAAATAATTCTATTGCATGATAAAATAAGAATTAAACTATAATGCTAGGTTTCCACCCAGGTTTGGTGTTTTTTTTTTTGAAAACTGCCACTGCAGTTTTTGAGCCAAAGTCATAAATGGATTCAGCAAGAAGGAGAAGTATAAGATTGGGTTCACATACGTCCTGTGTCCGGCATAGGTGAACTCAGCCTAAATCTCGACGCAACTGATGCCACAACTGATGACAACGTGCAACAGTTGTCATCAGTTGTGTGACATCTGGCGTCCATTGATTCTGGCATCGTCCGGCGTGTCCAACCATCCGGCGTCAAAATTGGGACACTGGATGATTGTGATACTGTCCCATTCAAATGAATGGGATTGGTCCTAGCATCAGGTTCCCTGCGGTGCACGCTGGAGTGAAACTCTGCCAGACAACTGATATATGTGAACCCAGCCTAAGTCCTTCCTTTATATATCCCATTCCTTTTGAATACAATTCAGACTTTGACTTAAAAACTGCAGTGACAGTTTTCCAAAATATGAAAGAAAAAACCCTGTGTGGAAACCTAGCCTTACTCTTTCTTCTGCTACCTGCTAATCTAGTGTCCCTCTAAATTAGCCTGGTGTTTATCATAGTCCTGAATTTTAATATAGAACCTACTGATCTGGAAAGTTTAAAGCTAAAGTGCTCAGTCTTAGGCTATGTTCACACGGTGGAATGTCCGTATGGAATCCGCAGGAATATTCCACACGGACATTCCTCTGCAGGAGAGTCCTATTGATATCAATGGGATTCTGCTGCACTGTGCCCACAGCGGAATTTCTGCAGCAGATGTTTCTGCCACGGAAATCTCAATTCCAGCGTCCACAGAAAGAATAAACTTGTCTATTCTTTCTGCAGCTTCAGCTCGGAAGTGCATTGCCGGGCAGACATTCCACACATTTTCGGCCATGTGAACCTGGCCTTAGTGTGGCTGAGAAGATAATCAGAGGAGTAACAGAAAACTAAGAGAGAATTCTGTAAGTAAAACAACAAACAACTTACATTAATTTTTTATCCCACAATTCTCCCTGTAAATGGGCGATTTATCATTTGACAACCCATGTGGACCGCTGCATGAATGATCTTAAGTACTTTCCTCCATGGTATTTTAGGAAGCTTTTCCAATAATGAGGTTTCCTTCTGATAGGTATATCCTGGAGTCTATAAAAAGTATTATTTAGGAGAACTGAGCCATTAAGTGAAAACCAAACTTCTCCACCCTCTCCCTGTTTAGAATGAAATGGCTGGTGGTAGGATATCCCAATGTGCACAGTGGAACAGCCCAGCAGTGTGGCTTTGTGACATGTAGCAGGACACCTTCAAAAGCTATAAATCAAAGGAGTGTTGCTTATTCTTTTGAGATCCAATATCCCTTTCTTGTTGATAATTCATTGTTACTTTGTAGTCGGTGCACAATGACAAGGCTGGCATCCCTTTACAAACGCCTGTGGTAAAATTGACTGATGTGTTCACTCAACCGGTGAAGGTCTCTAGGGCTTGGTAGTAGGTAAACTCTCTTATTATGTGTATGTTTAGATAATCCACCTGATAAGAATAATGACAAAGACTAATTATTTCAGAGAAAACACAACAGATCTATATTATGTTTGAGATGTTATTATTTATCTTATACAGTGTATTAGTGGATTACATCGGCAGGAAGGTTATATATTAAAAAAAACATTGTATATCAAAAAAATATTATACATATTATTATGAGCTTTATTTTAGATACCACATTATGTTATGATAATGTTTCACTAATTACAAATAAACATCTTTAATAAAGAAAGGCAACAGGTAGCCAAGTATCTAAAAACTGCATTGCAGAAAGGCCATAGTGCACATAGTTTTGCCATATGGCTAATGTGAACCCAACCTAAATGGAACCTGTCATTAGTTTTTAGAATTATAAGACACCACCATTTGTAATACATCATGTAAAGATGTTTCTAAAACAAAGTTCATGTATAAAAATATTTATATTAATGAAGGATGAGACAACTTTAAAAGTGAAACACACTGGCCCTCATTTACTAAGAGTGGACTGCCGGTTTATGTTTAATTTTGACTTTTCTGGCCTTTTTTTCTCTTGGTTGCACTTTTCCCAATCTTTTTGTCGCAGGAAAAAAATCTGTTGCACGATAATTTCTGTCGCAGGTTTCATCTGTCGCACGGTAAAATCTGTCGCAGGGTTAATTCTGTCGCATATTAAAATCTGTTGCATGCATGAATTTGTCGCAATGAAAACTCTGTCGCAGTGCAGTGTGAAAATATATATGTATAGAAATATATGACTAAATATATATATATATATATATAGAGAGAGAGAGAGAGAGATCTCTAGATATTAATAAATGCAATAAAATGATCTATCTATATATATATATATATATATATATATATATATATATATAGACAAAGAATAAGTCAGCCAGCACTTTAGTTGATACCAAACTATTATATGGACCTGGCCTACAGGTGCACGCTACTAGGCTTGATATACAGCAACAGAAGAATGCAGCAGCACACTGCCAGCACAAGGATATAGGTGAAACATGAAAATGCAGTTAAAACATGGAAAGCTATACAGCTATGGTGTAATAGATGCAAATGTGAAACTATGAAATAGTGAGGCACTTAGCTCGCAAATTTGTCTCCGCCGGTGGTCAAATAGCTTGGACCGTCCCACCGCGATAAGGTGGCCTCATTGGGACGGACCCTACACTGTGAATATGGCTCTGTGTGAACAATTCAGTAAGCATGGCAGGGTCTGGAACATCCAAGACACCTTATATACACACCTGATAGAGGTGGGTGGGGTGCAAGGCCAACATGGAGGTAGCCACTCCCACTTATGTGCAATACAGACAAAGAATAAGTCAGCCAGCACTTTAGTTGATACCAAACTATTATATGGACCTGGCCTACAGGTGCACGCTACTAGGCTTGATATACAGCAACAGAAGAATGCAGCAGCACACTGCCAGCACAAGGATATAGGTGAAACATGAAAATGCAGTTAAAACATGGAAAGCTATAC